>NW_027108006.1:830777-833283 GCF_000696795.3 Halyomorpha halys | reverse complement strand
TATGACGCATGCAGGGATGAAATCATTTTGGCAAGATCCTTCTTGCTCAAAATAAGAGATTGCAAGCAAGCAGCTCAGATTCGTCCTTGGACTCAACTATCAGAGAATCTTCAATCAAAGAATAATCCCAAACAACAGAAACCAGGTAACCAAGAATCAAGTCAGATTTATCCTGTTAGTAAACAAGACTCAACAAATCCTATGACTCATGAAAATATAGGAACAATTTATGAAGGAAATCAGCAACATCAATCTCAAAGCAGGCTGTATGCTAGTTCCAGAGAAAATAATGGAAGTTACAGTAGTAACACCATTCACCAACAATCTCAGCCGTGGCTCTCTTGTCACAACCATTATTCTTCTGAGAGTCAACAAATGCCAGCTGACCCTAATACTTCATCTCAAACCAGCTCAAATGTGTTATCACATCTTGATTCAACAGGAGCACAGCAGGGTTTTCAGCAAAGCTTGGCTAGGCCTATTGATGTTGAGGTAGCCAATGATACATTGATCCAACATTCAAAATTTCATTCACAAGGCATCAGACATCAGTTTAGAGCTCCTTTTCAACAGTTACCTTCTCAGATGTCTCCAAGATCGGCAATGTCTACCAACACACCTCATTGTGACGCAGACCCATCTGTACACACCCATCCTCAGGAAACTTCAACTGTTTCACCAAGGCCACTTACAACACCTAGTACTCCTGAGGTGAATACTTTATCAGTTGCATATTCTCAACAAGACACATTGCAACAACCTGAGCAAACGGGTTTGCCACATGTTACAGCTGCGGGCACAACTACCAGTGCTGAGTTTGTCAAATACAGGAATCACCAATGGGGACAAACTGTGAGACATCCCTCTTTGAATAGAGAAATTCAAATTGGCGATCAAGCAACTCCATTTTCAAACATGCTGTATACTTCGGAGGATAAAAGGCCAAAAGTGAAACCTAATAGTTCCAAGAACAAAGTACAAGCAGATAATATGTTAGCATCCAAAAATGGAATACCTAATGCCAATGGAAGAAGTAAGTTTAAAGCTTATCTTAGCAGAGACAATTTGGATAATTTCACTCTTCCTACTGCAATCAAGACAGAATTATCAGAAACTCCAACAATACCACCTCAGATCACTAAGACCACCCCTGTTCAAATCAGTGGGCAAACCAACATGGAAAATGTTCAGAAAGGAACCAAAATTGTTGAGATTATCCAGTGCAACACTACTTCCATCAGCCATGAACATGGAAATATTCAAACGCAAAAGGACTCTCCAGTTCCTTATCCATATCCTCAAGGAAGTTCATTTCCACTAACTAGACAGTCTCAACAGACTGTTTCAGTAGCAACAACATCAGCTGTTACCCCAGCTATGGTTACTTATTCAGATACTCAGTCCACCCAAAGGACTCCTTCAGCAACTGAAATGAACTCTTCAGAACTTCAGTTGCAATGTACAACTGCTTTCCCCAATTCAGAAGATGGGGCACCACTATCTGCAAATCTTAACAGCCATGCTATATCGGGAACACCCCTTAATAGTATGCTCTCACAGCAACCTTCTAATGACCAAAATCCAGATAACATATTTTGGTACAGTGCAAAACTGAGCTTCATCTCCTTTTGTATGAAAGCGACATTGAACAAGAAACTTACACCCTTGCTTCTATTGCCGAACGAGGTTGGAATTATCTTGGTGGGCGGCGCAAAAGCATCAGCCGGAGTTTTAGGAACTCAACCATGCCATGCAGAGCAGATCCAGCTTCAAGCAAACTCGGAACATTTAGAAGCACTGTCAAATGCACTACGTTTGACTATAACATCACTGCATGTGATACCAGAACCCAGAAAACCTCCTGATAGATGACCATAACTTTTTGCAACGGACTGAAACTTTGGTTGACATTAGCGTTTGTCTTGGTATTTTCTTGTAATATTTTGTTGTTAATTTAAGAATTAACCATCAGCATTATTACTGTTACTACATAGGTTGTAAAACTTCTCATTGACCACATGTTTCTTAAGAGGTGAAACTTTATTTGTTCTTATTTTGTATTCATAGTGTTATATTGTTATTATATAGTTTTGTTCGGTTAGTTATTTACTTTGAATTTGCTGAGTTAACACATACACATAGGGTGTGCATTTATTTTCTTAATTTATGTATCAACATATACTGTTTCTTATTTTCTCACATATGGTTTATAGAGTTTATTTCTATACATAAAGGTAATTATTATGTTTGTTCATTGTATATTCAAAGTTTGTTTCGTTTATCTTTCTCCATTGCTCTTACATGAACCGTCTCACAAAACATTCTGTCTATGCTGGTTAGATTACGTTTTATTTTGAAAAACCTCTAATCTTGAAACGTGTAATATCATGCCCTGTTAACATGTACCCCACATCTTGTGTATTATAAATTAGCCCAGCTTAATTTAGGTGGGCGGTTTGTTTAAGTAAGGCGCCCCCTCACTTCTGAAAGGAAGTTCATGATGCCA
>NW_027108006.1:823404-829811 GCF_000696795.3 Halyomorpha halys | reverse complement strand
TTCCTGTCGAACAGATCCGTTACTTAGGACTACATCTCGACAAACGACTGACATGGAATCCTCATACAAGACTAAAAAAACAGGAAACTGCTCGCCGATTTCGACTATTACAACATTTACTAGACAAACGGTCTAAATTGCCAATCAATTACAAAAGACTAATCTACATGGCTATTATAAGGCCTATCTGGACATACGGAGTTGAGCTTTGGGGCTCCACTAAACCATTTAATTCCTCCCGAATCCAATCCTTACAGTCTAAAATCCTTCGTAAAATCCTTAACGCTCCTTACTTTGTCACAAATCAAGTCATCCATCATGACCTCAATGTCCCATATGTTGTCGAATTGGCCAAATCTAGATACCATTCCTTCCATGCAAAAATTCCTAACCATCCAAATCCACTTGTTTCTAACCTGGCTTCTCCTTCACTACCTAATAATTCTCCTAGGCCTCGGGATCTTCTTCTCTAGAAATGTTAAAACTAATTCTCCTAAAGAAAATTTACTTGTTGTATATATGTTATACAGTTGTAAAGAACAATAAATAGATTATAAAAAAAAATATATGGAAAGAAAAAGGAATTGAGAGAATGAAAATATATGTAACAAATAAAATATGTAACCATAATAATAGATAAAGAGGCAAAATTTAAGTAAAGTTTAACGAAAGAAATGAATAGCGAAAAAAAATTGAAAACAACAATTTTGAACAATTTATCTAACTATCACTTCTTTTATCGATTATTTTTCATAATTATGTGCCATATATATGAGTGTTTATATTCGTATTTATTTAAAAAGAACATTAGTTGTATTTTGTATTTTAGGCTCGTTTTATTTATGTTAAAGAAGGGGAAAATAAGATTAAAATAAGAGAAAAGTTACATTGGGTTGAAATAGAAAATATTAAAACAAAAAAAGAAAACAAGAAGGGTTATCCAAAAAAAATAAATAAATAAAGTATGGAAAGAAGAAGAAAAAACAATAAAAACTTAAGATAACTAAAACAGTAAAAAACAACAACAAAAAAGGGGAGGAAATAATGTACTGCTATTACATATTGTTTACTTGTTAGGCTTACATTATGTATGATTTAAAAAAAAAATGTCTGATTAGATTCGAATAAGTATGCTCTGTAGCTAGCAACCCAATAAAGTTGGGCAGCACAACATTGTTTTTCTCTGCCAATTATGGGGCACAAATTTATTAAATTAAATTATTATTAAAAAAATTATCAACCTGATAGTTTGCGATACTGCACTTTATGATTCATAAATACACATAGACCTCACAGTTTATGGAAGCATTTCCAAATATTTTGGCCTACGTCTCACACTAAATCGCCTAAATCCAAAGCGCCAAGAATCACATTAAATATTCATATCAATAATTGCAGTTGCAATTTTCAGTTTCGTTGCCCACTGTATTAATTATTGATTTATATATAATCTTTTCTATTTCTTGAGACTGGTATTAACTGTTTAAATAAATCAATTGGTATCCATGTTAAGTCTCAACACTCTTTATTTGATCATCAACAGTCGAACGTTTCGGCCAATTCGGCCATCCTCAAGGACAATCTAACAATTAACAGCTTTTATCATACATTCAATAGTAACGATTTTGACGACAACATTGTAGTTTGCAAAAACGTTTTGCAAGCTATTCTGCCCAGGTTACAAGTTAAATCGCCCTATTAAACAATAAATTAATAGAGAATCATATTAATTATTAATAAGCTTATGTCTAGTTTCCTATTTAGTAGCAATTTCAATAATATCTAAAACTTTCAATTTTAGATCAACTTAACACTATCAACTATCGTATAAACAAAGTATTTTTAACCTTCCATACACTCAGGTCAAGCTTATAATTAATTTATTTCAAATTGTATTTTGGTCTAAATTTATATTTATTATTAAAATTAATTGTCATATAAAATTTTACTAATATTTTTCATAAATTTATTTTGCATAATATCTCTGCATAATGTTGGTTCAATTAATGCTCTGGGTAGAATAGCCTTCAAAACGTTTTTAAATAATTGGATGTGAGGAGTAAATTTATAAGATTAATTATTTTTTATAAATATGCTTGTTTGAGAGTGCTTTAGTTTATTATCAATTTACAAAATTTTCATCCTTTTTTTCTCTCAACTTTTATTCTTTAAAATTCTCCAACGTTTCGGCTCTCAGGTCATTCTCAAGGATACACCCTACAAAAAAAAGTTTTTTATCTTTATACAAATACAATATTTCCATAATCTTCCACAATATTTGAAGATAGGTTCTGTTTTTAAGTTGTAAATATAAGTGAAAGAGGGAAGGTGGTTTGTAAAAAAAGTTTTAAATCTAAGATATAATTTAAAAAAAAATGAACTTTATGAAGTTATTATAATATTATTTTAGTGATTAATTTATTTTAAAGATGTGATAAGGGCAATTAGCAAATTTTAATTAAGTTGAAGGAAATATTGTAATTGTATAAAAATAAAAAACTTTTTGTAGGTTGTATCCTTGAGAATAGCCTGAGGGCCGAAATGTTGGAAAATTTTAATGAATTAAAACGTTGAGAGAAAAAAAGGATCAAAATAGTGTAAATTGATAATAGAGTAAATTTATGTTTAAGGTATGTTCAATTATTATAACAGTATTGTTGAAATTGTTACAAATGAATATATAATAAAAGCTGTTAATTGTTGTCATTAAGAATGTGGGAATTGGCCGAAACGTTGGACTGTTGATCAAATAATGAAGAGTGCTGAGACTTAATATGGATACCATTTGATTTATTGAAACAATTAATTATTGATTTTTTAAAATTTAATTTTATGTAAGTACTTGGTCATTCCTCCTTTTTTTAATGACCTACTACTTAGTAAATTTTACTGCTTTTAAAAATAAATTGTGGTGGTTGATATTGGTCGTGCTCGAGGACCGTAGTTTAGAGACCCTTGTTTTTATAGAAACAATTGAGTTACGGAATGTTGTAAAGGACCTTTCACCATTAATTTGGGTTATTCGTTGGATGTATGAAGCAATGATCTCCGGGAAGTTAAAGGGTATTAGAGAGCAGTCTGAAATTAGATGTTACAGAGCTCTGTGGCGGTGTGGCCTTTCAACATTCTGTGTGCCCGAGGAATAACTAGGAAAATAAGGAATAAGGAACAAGAAACGTTTGAACTGTTTCAAATTCTAATTCAAATAGGTTGATTTAAATACTTCTTAAAATATCATTTAAATAATTAGAGTAACCACTATAAACAATTAAAAATATTTAAAAGTCCATTTTATTTGGGGAGGGGGCTTCGGGAGGGGGGGGGAGCCTTCGGATTACTGAATAGTTCGAATTATAGAAATTATTAACAAAAATAGTGTAAACAAAATTCAACATTATGAATTTACATAACTATTTTTATTTATATACATTTTTAACTTATTTTATTAGAATTTTGACGGTTTGAAGTTTCAAAAATTGAAAAAAAAAAATTGTATTCTATTACTTCCCCAATAATGCTAAGTGACAATTTGATTTTATAAGATTGTTCATTTATAAGATAAAAAGGTATAAATAAAGATAAAAAATATGCTTTGTATGTATTTACTTGTAAAACGAGATAAAAAAAAAAACTTTACCACCAAATTTTGTATTATACACATTTCTACTAATAATTAAATTAGTTTTACTGCATAAATGATTTATACAATCGATATTATGTAATTCCAATTCCGACAAAATTATTATGAACACTTCCATAGAAATTAGATTGCTTTCTATGGAAACCGTATAAAAATAAAAATAAGTTATAATGATGACAAGATAGTTGACCGTGAATAATCTACATGAGGAGAAGATGGTTGGGGGTGTGGTCAGAGAATAACACAAATAAGATAAAAAAAAAACATATTTATAGTGCTAACGTTTCGGCCAGAATTTCCAGCCTTCATCAGGGCTAAGAACAAAAAACAAGATAACAACCTGTGAATATTATTTACTTTAATATTTCTATATATCCTTTATTATCTTGGTATATTCTTTTTTTGTTCTTAGCCCTGATGAAGGCTGGAAAATCTGGCCGAAACGTTGGAATTAATAAATAAGTTTCTTTATATTATTTGTGTTATTCTCTGACCACACCCCCAACTATCATCTCCTCATAAAAATAAGTTATGTATATATGAAGTTTATATTCATTTTACATTGGAAATTCAGTATTTAGGTATTTCAAAATTTAGCTATTATTATTATTTAAAATATATATAAAAAGTTTGTCTAAGGATTATGTTAGGTTTATTACATATTATTTACACTTTTATTTAAAGAAGATCCTACACTTATGTGTTCTTATGAGATTTGAGTGGTTGGACATTTCATTTCAATGAAATGGCTGATTTTAAAGGATTTGCAGAAAAAATTACTTAAAACAATGGATGTCTATTAGACATAATAGATTTAACGTTTTTTTTTCGAAACTTCAGCACCTAAATTTGGCCACTTTAAAAAAAATAAAAATACAAAATTTCGTTTAATAGCTTCTTTGCATATTCAAAAACTTAATATAATTTGATCATTTTATAGGGCACATAGATTGATTAAAAACTCTAAGCTACCGTTAGTTATTAGTAATTAACAGAGCCGAAAAATTACATTGTTTTATTTTACAAATATGCTTCGTGAAAAGAAGTTAAACATTTTTTTTTTAAATTTCCTGAATCTTTATTATCATTAAAAACTTCTCTTTTAACATGGAGCGACGCAATGATCGAACATTATTTGTTTAAATCTATTGCAGTAACATTTTATCATTTTTTGGATTTAGATGGTGTTAAAGATGTCTTAGGGGCCGACCATAGCTGGCCTGGGGGCAATTACTTTTTCATTAAGTGGCAGTCCAACAAAATGAAAAACATGACTCCTCCAGGATGGTTAGAATAAGTTGATCACCTGTAGGTAACTTGGCAAATATCACGTTCGCTGTACATTGTCTTAACAAAAAAAAAGTGTCTGAAACTTCAGGAGGAAGAAAATTTTTGTTTTTCGTATTCCGTAAATATTAAGATTCTATTTGGGTGACATTTGTTCATCTTAATAGGACCACCTAAGAAAAATAGCATGTTCCTAGATGGTCCTATTAAATTAATGCTAGTCTTTAGGAATTTCCAGCTTTGTATACAAATGAATTTTATTTATTTTCAAGAATCTGCAATCATTGTCTTTTTTGCCTGATCTTTTTAATGCTGCCACGCTCTATAGCTTTGGAAAATAGTAAAGGGTTGATCAGAGGAAAAATTACAAACGTTAAATTATAATTTAGTTAAGACTTCTTAATTCAGTGAAATAAAACCTAACCATCCCATAGATATACAGTAGTTGAATTTATTTCATAACATGGGAGCGAGGATAGACTTCTTGCTATGTAAATGTATGTAAGCCAATAAAGGCAGTCGCGCAGTATGTAAAAATCTCGGTCCCAGTTTTATCGTATTTTTTTTCCAAAGAAAAATTTACATTTTAAGTTTAGCGGTTAAAATGTAAATTGCGAGCCCATAAAGTTGGTAGTTTTATGAGGGTTTTGTTGCGACATAATAATGCAATTTCTTTTTGTGATATTGTTTATGGCTTGATATATTTACATTATTGAAGATTAGGCTTTTAATGCATTTACGTTTTATTGAACCTTTTGGAGTTATAGCATAGCTTTTTATTTCTTCATGTTTTATAGGCACTGGTATAGCATTGCATTTGAAATTTATCGTGAATTAAAATTTTTAGCCTCACCGGATTCTTCGGATCTCTCTGATATTTAATCTATGTTTGATACAATAATTTAAAAAATTGAATTTTAAATGAGTGGAATAGATGTTAAATTAAGATAAGTACCTCCTGGTTTTGTGTAAAACATTCATAATAATAAATATTTTAACATTGTGAATATATTTGTAAGTTTTTATTATTCAATATTTGTACACTTTACGACCGAGTATCTCATTTGTATTTAGCTATTGCAAACATCCTCACATTTATTTTTATATTTAAATGTTTCTCGATGTCATAAATTGCAATCTACTATTATATCCCATCGTTAATAGAATTCAAATTGTTTTTTTGTTTTGTTTTATATTTTATCATAATGACGTAATGATATGATGCAGGATGTAGAGAAACTACCCAGTAGTAGAACTCTAAAAACATTTTATAATATAAGGTCACGAGGCCATCTTCTTTTCAGGCGCTTCGGAGGATTGCCAGGAATGGAAGAGGAAGCAAGGTTAGAAACTAGTGGGTTTGGATGGTTAGGGAGTATATTATGAAAGGAATAATATCGGGTTCGGGCTAGATCGGTTACATAAGGAACATTTAGGTCTTTATGGATGGTTTTATTAGTAACAAAATAAGGAGCATTGA
>NW_027108006.1:818080-818394 GCF_000696795.3 Halyomorpha halys | reverse complement strand
ACATTTAGGTCTTTATGGATGGTTTTATTAGTAACAAAATAAGGAGCATTGAGGATTTTACGAAGGAATTTGGATTGTAAAGATTGGATACGAGAGGAATTCGAAGGTTTAGTGGAGCCACAAAGCTCAACTTCGTATGTCCAGATGGGCCTTATTATTGTCATGTAGATCAGTCTTTCGTCATGAGTTGGAAGTTTAGACCGTTTGTCTAGTAAGTGCTGTAAGAGTCGGAATCTGCGTGCAGTTTCCTGTCTTTTCAGTCTTGTATGAGGATTCCAGGTTAGTCGTTTGTCAAGATGTAGTCCAAGATAACG
>NW_027108006.1:775757-815625 GCF_000696795.3 Halyomorpha halys | reverse complement strand
CATTAAGGAAATCTATAATATCATCAGCCTATTGATTTATTAATAAATACGCTTTTTTTTCTTATACAAAATATATATTAAAATTAAAATGTAAAAAAGTAAAATACAATAATTATTTATTATTATTTTATTTATTTTTAGAGCAGTGATATAAATTTTTTGTTATTCTTAAAAATAGTTTTGTTATATATACTCTTTTTATTTTACTATTCTTTTTCCTATCATTATTTTGTTTAGTATATGTAATAGGTCAGTTAGATGTTTAAAAAAAAGCCTTATATTCATAAGAAATTTATAATATTACATCTTAGATACAATATTACTCATAATATAAAACAAAACAGGAAAAACATTTTTCTTATAGCTTAACAGCAATCTTGGACATTCCATTTTTATGGAAGACCGAACAGAATCACGCATTGCTTTTTGCTTTTCAGATTTTAAAAAAATGACTTTTTATTATCTATTTATTTATTTTTTGTGATATTTGTGAATCTCTGATTTTATAAGATGACTAAGCGATATATACATTAATTATCACATTAATCGAATCGACTCTTGCTTTCTGTTTCATCTAATACGCTACTTTGGACTTGGTGATGGAAGCTTTTATATGGAAGAGTGTATTTAGATGTAAAAATATTCGGGGAAGTGCGAAAGAATAAGAGATCGTGAATATATTTATGCAGAAGCTAAGCTCTAATGGGTTAAAACCAAGAATGTTATATCATCGGAGATCTGTATTTACCGCCTTAATTTTGTATCCTGTGATGAGAAATGTATCTAAAGACCCTGAAGATAAATCTTAAGATACGATTCATCAATCTTCTTTATCTATCTCGACTGATAAAGCATTATTCTGCAAGGAACTGATGTCACAAGAAAGGTATATTGAACGAAAACCATACTGCAGGAATTGTTTTAGGCAGTTTAAAAATAAAATTATATTATAATAATCACAATTGAAAACTTTAATATAATAAACTAAAATATTCTCTTCTAGCTTAGCTCTTGATATTGTTATAGGCAATTTTGAGACCTGTAGGTAGTTTAAAACATATTTATTTTATTTTTTTAGGAATGGGTAGAGATTTAACATATAAATGGATTTAAGTTATAAACTATTAAGAAAATGAATAAATCAAAATAACTCAAAATATATTAAAACCACATACATGAAAGATCAATGCATAATTGTTTTTAAGTACACACAATGTCATTTCAGCCTCCAATAGATTAACTTACTGATCTTGGTAAATTTTTGCCCATTTAGGCAACATCTGGGAATAATTTTACAACTAAAAAAATACATATCATATTGTGAAAGGACTTACCATTTAGACATAAGATATGAAGCTTAAAAAAAGTGAAAAGACTATTCAAAAATAATTGTTGCTCAACTCGATATGACCTCGTCATGGTAACCAAACTAGAACCGTCTCAAGAAGGAGAGGAGTTGTAGCTTAAAAATATTTTAACTATTAAAAAATTACAATAAAGGTAAAAAAAATTAATAAATCCTAAAATTCAAGAAATAAATAAATAATTTAAATTTTTATTCTATTAATAATTTTCAATAAATGATTCTAATTTAAATTGAAATGATTTCGAAGTTTTTCCCAGGTTGTATTATTATACAGTTTTTGCCCATTCAGGCATCATCAAAGGATTATTGTACAACTGAAAATCGCACATCTTACAGTTAAAGAACTAACCATACAGACACAATATTAAAAATTAAAAAAGCAAAAAGATTACCCAGAAATAATAGGAGCTCAACTCTGTACACCTCGTAATAGTAACTGAACTAGAACTTCTCAAGGGGAGAGTAGTTGTCAACATTAAAATATTCCAAAATTACGATAAAGGTTAAAACATCACTTAAATCCTAAAATTCAAGAAATAAATAAATGATTTTTAGTTATTTCTTGCATTTAAATTCAAATGATTTCGAAGTATTTCCCAGGTTGTATTGTATCTCCCAAATATAAACCTCTTACTTTTATAAAACATCTCTGTGAAGCCCTTAAAAACATATAATGAACATGATGTGTATAACATACAGATTGCTTATAAAACCTCAACCAAATTTGACCGAATTTTCACGCCACTCCAAAATAAAATAGAGATAACCTGTAGTTTAAATTTAATATATAAAATTATTGGCTGCTATAACGGCTACTATAAGTACTATATCGGTGTGACAACTCAAAACCTTAAAAATAGCATGTACCAACTGTATATATAGCATAAAATGTATCAAAATTCCCGTTCTGAATATTGGAATAAAAATACAAGGGAAAATAAAAACCACATATTTCTCCTAAAGAAAGGTCAGGTCAAAAATTAAACTACCTGGAGTCACTATATATTTCATAAAATTTTAAAACTGTTTCAAAAGACCTCAATAATTACTATACCGAGACGATAGGTATTTAAAAAAAATAATTATGTGTTTTTGTTGGTATTTCTTATTCGACGACATAGTATTCAACATTTTAGAAATTTTAATTATAATTCGCATTATGTATGAAAAAATGTTTCATTTATTTATTTATTTTTAAGATTTTTTTAATTAATGATTAACCTTTGTCGTAACTTTAGAAGAGTTAAAATATTTAAATATTAGGAACCACTATCTCCTCGAGAAGATTTTAGTTCAGTTACATTTACAATGTGTACGGAGCTAAGCACCCAATTATTTCTGACTGGCCCTTCTACTTTTTGAATTGCTAATCTTTTGTCTGAATGGTCTTTTTATGACAATATGTGTATTTTTAAAAATGTTTTTAAGAGCAATAATGGTATGATGATTTTAAGTGTAATTAATCCTGATGATACTTTATTGAGAGAAATCTTGGCCATATCAATAAATTAATTTATTTGAAACTACAATGGCCTTTTTGTGTACTTGAACTCATATATAGTCTCAGCCTTTTGATATTCTTCTTTTTTTTTAATTTCCTATTATAATTGAAAAATTAATTTATTTGAAACTACAATGGCCTTTTTGTGTACTTGAACTCATATATAGTCTCAGCCTTTTGATATTCTTCTTTTTTTTATTTCCTTAATTTTTATTATAATTGTAAAATTAATTTATTTGAAACAACAATGGCCTTTTTGTGTACTTGAACTCATATATAGTCTCAGCCTTTTGATATTCTTCTTTTTTTTATTTCCTTAATTTTTATTATAATTGTAAAATTAATTTATTTGAAACAACAATGGCCTTTTTGTGTACTTGAACTCATATATAGTCTCAGCCTTTTGATATTCTTCTTTTTTTTAATTTCCTTAATTTGTATTATAATTGAAAAATTCCTTTTTAACATGGGGCGATTCAATTATTGAAATTGTTTATTTTATCCACTTTTCACTGTAAAATGTTAACATGTTTTAGGTTCAAGTAGTCTTAAAGGTGTTTGATAGTTTGGGAGGAAGAAAATTTTGTTTTTGGTATTTTCTTGGTCCTTTGTTAATTTTAGGATTTACTGTAAATCTTTTCTGGGGAAACATTTGTTTAGCTTTATAGAACCACCTGAGCTCTGTTTCATAATAAAGTACATACTAATACTATTAGTCTGATAGGTTTAACGTAATACAACTACACTGTCTTGTACAATAGTAACTTGTACTTTAGTACTTTTTAACTCTTATATTACTAATAGACATCTCAGGTATGAAAAAAAGTATAATTGTTATTATCAGGTTGTTTCTATAATTTTATTTGTATATAATACTATTAGCTATGATTATGAAACAGGGCCCTGGTTTAACCTATTTTTACAAGAGCCGAAGAGGATAAAAAGCTATTTTTTCACCTAAATTTTTTATTACATAAAAAACTATGTTGTCTAAATTGATAAGTCTGCCAAGTATAGTTCATTCGGAGCTCCAGATCTTCCAAATTATCAACAACCCTAACCTAGTAGAACATCAATTAAAGTAGAATAAATTTGCTAAAATATTTACGTTTAATAGTTCCGGAGATATAGCTTTTTAGGAAGCAACATTTTACAAAAAATGTACTGAAAAATTAATTGTTAGATAATGTGTTTTAGGGAATTTAGAACTAATACAGGACCCATTCAACGTACATATGTCTATTAGCACTTAAATTGAAGCCAGTTAATGTGCCATAAAATAGTTTATGACGTTTATATTTACATAAGAAGTTTTCATGATATTTGGCAAAATTAATCACAAAATTTATTTTTTGTTTTATATCTGTTAATGATAATTTTAAGGAAATTGTAAAAAGCTATTGTTTTGGGGCCTGGAGAGCTTAAATTGTCATTGTTTTACTGGAGTTATTTGACCTCCTCCTGCAGTAACAGATTGCGGCAAACCAGCACGACTGTATGGCGTTGAGGTAAAGTTAGATATTACTAGGTAGGCGCTTGTGGAAGTGTTGTTGGTTGATGTTCTAAAACAGAACCATATATTCATAAGAAATTTACAATATTACTCATAATAAAAAAATATATACCTATAAATTTTTCCTTATTGTTAAACAATTTCTTGAACATTCAAGAAGTACAAACCTTATTGCTCATTGCTTTTTTACTTTAACTTGTATTTAATTTTTTTTTTGTGTTTAATATAAATCTCTGATTTACCAATTAGTTTATAAAAAGACCAAGTAATTGAATATTAAAATTAAAATGTTTTTATTTATAATAAGTATTGAATTATTCTATATTCAATTTTATCTCTTGAAAATAACTTCGCTTTAGAAGTAAATCAATGGTTGTCGCTTATTTTTCTTAAGTTTAATTTATTTGTTTAAAAAATAAAATAGCAATAACCTTCATTCTTATCTATGACAATCATTGTAAACTATTTTGCAAAAAAATGCAACTTCCATTTCAATCTTGGGATACAGTTGATAGGTGAAGTTAGATAGTGATTGCAAAGTAATTCCTAATTATTATTTTTATAATCTGAAGGTGCCTACCTTTTTATAAGGGCTAATTTCCTTGAACTATTCTTCATAACTTATCCTGATACTTTAATGAACCTCACTGTGTATATAAATGTTTACATTTTGTATGTGGTGCCTAATATAGGTTTATTATTTCAGTTGTATAATGTGGTATATAATAATTTTAACTAATATAACTTTCAATTATTAATTTAAATTATTAATATACTACATGACTATAATGATACAATAATTTTAGGATTTATTTTTACTATCAATATTTATTTCATCTTTAATTCATGCTCAGACGCATATACATTGCGGGTAAATATAAAATCATTTATATCCCTTTTCAATGACAAAGTGAATTTCATAGTTGGATTGAAAATTTTGTCTTTTTTGAGATGGCGTCAATCAAGATGAAGTTCCTAACGATGCATTTTCACTCTCTCAGCGCAATCCGAATAACAAAGTTACCGAGGAAGCTCTCTCCGATATCTGAATATGTAAGTAACGTGATTTAAATTGTCTAAATGAATAATTTCGTCACTTGATGATTTATATATTCGTATCAAAATAACTCATGCAGCTTATTCGCTAAGATTTTTTTATTATTTATGCTTATAATCACATGTAGTAGCCAAAATAGATAAAACAAAATGCCTAAGGTTGAGTTACAATTTATTATAACTTCTATAAACTACTATTTTTTAAAAATAGGATCTTTTGTATACGAGGGTGGTTTGAAAAGTTCTCAGAATGTACTAGAAAGAAGTGTCTTATCTCGGTGGAACTGCTTTTATTGTTGATGTGTGATTATCGCGCGGGAACTACGTTGCTCTAGCACTGACATCTAAAAACTACAGTCGTATATTTTTCACAAGTCACGATTTACTTAAGTTGTTCTGATATAAAGAAATCTTTTATTTTTATTTATATAGGTTATCTATGTCAGTTGTGAAGTTCATGTTAGAGAAAATAATAACCAATGTTATACTTCAAAATATTCTTATGAGATCTGAGGTAGATGTGACAATAGTGCTCCAAAGATTATAAAATAAAATTCCTGAACTGAATGAATCCCAAAACTTAAGTCGTGATAAGAAAATATTATTGAACATATAGTTTAGTGGCAATTTAAAAATATTGTGAATTTGTTTTTATACCGAAAATAATTAATATTTTAAATAAACTTCTGGTCAATATTTTCCTTTATGCATTCCCTTCTTTGGGTATAACCTACCACCAAAGCGTAATACATAAGGTTCTCCGTTAGCTTGTTTGCCTATACTTCAATTAAGACCCTTATTTTTCTTATTAATTAATTATTATTAAAGTCTATAAAAATATAAACTATATCAATCTGTTTCTTTACATAAAACACTTTATAAATGGATTTTAGTGCTATTTCAAGTCTGCATAAACTAAATGAAGTAAATGGAATAGTGATGGGAAGAAAACATTAAATTACATTAAGGAAGAGGAGCCAAGGAAGGCACTAAGGTGCTAGAATTAATGCAAGTAAAGATGTTGACAGTTGGAAGTTGGGTGGAAGTGTCACCATCTAGTTAGAGTTCCCACTCTTCGTAGGTCTTGGCCAAATGCTCCTCTTTTGTTTATTTTAGGTATTTCAATCCCACTTTATTAATTACAATTAATCCGTTCACTGGCTTAAAAAAATGCTAGATTTGTTTTCTTGTTTCCGGTAGTAATATGTGTCTTTAATACCTATTAAATTCATTTTATTTAAAATTTTATTTATTTTTTTGGGTGTATTTACTCATTTGTACCTATCACAGGGATCCGTGTATCTGGAACCGTCAGTTAAATATTCATTGTAAATGTCGACTACATGGATCCGTTTTTACCATAAATATCATTATACCAGCTATATTTTATATTGAATAGGTTTATATAGAATATAAACACTTAAGTAGTTTAAATTAAATTTATTACAATTATATAATTACGGAAAAAGCGCAACGTATTACAAAAACATTACAGGAAATAAGTGCAAAAACAACACTGGCCAGCAGTTCCCGCAATAGGCAGACGCGTATTGTTGTGCGCGTTCCACTGATCCGTGTAGTGGGCACTTAATAATTATAATTTTTCAACAAATTGATCTTTTTAATTATTTTCTATTAATTTATATCTTAAAACTGCATTTTCTCTTTTCTATTCATTGTCAATAGGTCAAAAGTACCGATTTTTTTTTTTTTAATTTGTTTAATTCATCTCCTTTAAGTACATTTTTCATAAATATATGATAAGTTTCCAAGAAAGAGCACGGAGCAAAGTATGACGAAAGATAAATTTTATTTGCGTATCACTTGAAAAGTGTACGAGGAATATATTTATGATACATTATATGAATGATTATTTGGAAGGTAACTACAATAATAACTAATTCGCTATACAATATGAAATTAAACATCGAAATCGGACTATTTTTAACATTTTTTTATATATTTATTTATACACATTGTAAAAATGTTTTGGTTTAATTATTTGAACAATCTATCGTTCTTATAAAAAGAAATATTAATAATAAATAAAGAATGAACTCCTTTCAAAATTTGAGATAATGCATTTTATGATACGTAGAATCAAAAAAATATATCGTTGTCCGAGGTTTGATTCTGATACTGCTGTGCTGAATCTTTCAATTTTTTTTCTATTTTTGAATATGTAATTTAATGAACAGACCACCATAATATCCCGTAACTTAAAAGTCGCCAATTTTAATTTTTTTTCTCTTCCTGTACCTGATTACATTTATATTCTCTGTTTTCTTCTTATATAATAAAAAGTCAATTTTTATAATAAAATAGTGTGTAATAACGTGGAGAGTTGTTTTATTGAGATGTCTTGGAATACATCAGGCACTCGTTTGAAAGTTTAATAAATTGTCTTTATTTATTCTACATTATGTTATATAAAAAAAAAATATCTTTAATATACCAAAAAACTACTTTCGTGTTAGACTTAAGTGCCAAATCGGTAAAAAAATTCGTTTTAACAAAAAATAAATTAGCATATGCAATAAGATATCAGTTTCAACTATTGCATCATTCTAAAATTATCATGTCATTATTTTAGTGGCATTTTTTTCTGAATTGTTTTAAATTAAAATTTTTTTTCAAATTTTGTGTTAAAATTAAGTTAAATTTCATTCATAAATGTATTCACTAGTTAATTTATTTAGACGTTTTAATGCAATCCTAAACAAGAAACTCCGAAAACAATGTAACTGCTTCGGTGAAGTTTGTTGGTGGAGGAATGAGCTGGCCAACAAAGTAGCAGGAGATTGCTGAGAGGGCCAGTCCGGGATTCTAATTTCTCATTCAAGCGTGTTAATGGGGAGGCTGAAAAGAAAGTTCTGGAAAAAAAAGTCTGAAGCTCGCAGTGATTAAGCGAATAGGAATTGCAAATGTAGTACAATGTAACAATCGACAAAAGCTTAGCTTTTATTTTTTATTATATTTTATTCTTATCCTTCCAGTTACACCAAGAAATTATTTTAGGTATCACAATAATGTGAAAACGATGATGAAATTTTATTTTGATCTACAAACATTTATAGTAATGTAAACAAGTTAAGAACTCAAAATCCGTTTTATACCAATATTCACATTACCTGTTGTGGCCAACATATGTTTAATAATTGGTTCTATACAATAAATAAATATTATAGTTGTAAGCATTGCGTATTAACATGTTTTTTTAGGCTACAGAGGTATCAATAATACCAGTTTTGTGTGTCGGCTCAGTGGCCTTCTTCTCTCTTCTGATATTAGCTTCCACAGCGGGCGGCTCTTCTGCTCCACGACTTTTCTCCAAATGGTCCCATCACCCAGCGTGACAAATAGAAAATTTTATTTATACCAAAAAGACAAAAAAAAAAAATATTTTTTTAATTAAAAAGTTATTATTTTTTTAATTTTTACAAATAATTTTATTTTTAAAAGTTTCTTTTTTTCATGAGGTGTAGATAGTTGACCATAGATTAATGATTGGAGAAGTTTGTCGGAGGGTGCGTTCAGCAAAGAACAACATAAATAAACAAAACCATATTTATTTATTTTATGCCGACGTTTCGACCTGAGTTTCAAGTTAAACCTTCTACACCATAACCCCTGATGAAGACCTAAAACTCAGGTCGAAACGTCGGCATAAAATAAATAAATATGGTTTTGTTTATTTATGTTGTTCTTTGCTGAACTTCTCCAATCAGTTCCTTTTTTTATTTTTCTAGTTTAAATGTTTTGTTTTAAAGCTTCTTATGTCCAATTACTTCAAATACAACAACAAAATTTCGCTGTTCATTTATTATTGTTCAATACTCTACACGGTTGGGCTAGAAAAGGTTCCTTTTGAACCCCTACTCGCCGTTACATTACCTATCTTGAAATGAATAAATAACAGTGTTTCTTTTAAGTTTTCCTAAGGAAATGGTATTAATACAATTCCTTTCTTTACTATTAATGATTGATTATCAGTACGTATTCTCTTATTATTTACTCTGTATTTGAATTTTCTTAAACTTTTAAAACCTTCCTTAATTTCTTCTCAACTTTTTTCCCCCTCTTTTCTGAAGACATATGGAAGAAAAAAAAGTCGATCCTAGAGAAAGCGTTGGTGGGACAGTTCTACGAGGAGGGTATAAAAAAACATTTTCTACGATTTACAACCTGCATAAAACAGCAAGGTGACTACGAAGGTGTTGAAAAATAAGTAACACATATACTTACAATATTCTCTATTTTTTTTTTAAACAGAAACATTGAGTAGGTATTCTGAATTCCTGAACATGCCCAATATTATGAATTGTGGTCAGTTTAATTTTTATTCAGAACATTTCTGTTTAACTTCAAAATAAAGATACTATGATCATTATTTTTTTTTGATATATGAACTGATGTCCAGAATTATGAAAAATATAAAGCAAAAATAGTCCAGGTAGTTACTCATGTATAGTTAAAGACGGCATTGATTTTAATATATCTTTAAATGTTGATAGTTTCATCAGCGAGTCAGACTCTGAATAATGATATTGTATATTGTTCAGAACATCATAAAGTATTAATATCTCATTGTAGTATTTTTTAAATATTTTATTATTAATTACCGTTTCATATTATATATGAAAAAGGAATCTGTACCACTAGAACACATGAAGGTTATGGGGTACAGTACTTTGTTGGATCATAATTACGCTCGACCGCTAGATTTTTACCCAAGGCTTAAGGTTACCAATATCATGAGGGTGGGTGGACTCTGGAGGGCTCCCGTACCCACAGGGCTAACTCACGGCTACAATAAATTGAAAAATAATTATCTGTCGCAGTCGGATTCGTACCCAGGTCCTTAGAGTGCCTTACCACTGAGATACCCGTTCCCATATTTTATATTTATATTATTTCTCTTATAATGTTATCTACAATATTATCACTAATTATAAATTACATACAATAATATTACTCGTACTATAGTAGTATTCATAATCACAACATCAAATTAGTCAATTAATAGTAATTATGATTTCAAAATAAACAGTGGTTCAAAAAATGTTTATATTATCTTGTTGTGGTTTGTTTCCTTCTAAATACTGTATAAATAACAGCTTTCCCAAGTGATATGTTGTACACAATTATAGTTATTTTTTCCTTGCTTTTTAACGGAGGAATAAAATAAAAATATTTTGATATGTCAAAAACATATCAACAATTTTATATATTCATCATAATAAGTTTATCTTATATCAATTTTAATATCTGATATTCTTTATTTTTTTTTATGCTGTTAAATTGTTTTCAGGTATCCTGTATTATTTTAATACTATTTTAAATTTTATTTTTATAATTTGCCAAATATTCTATTTTATATTTCTTCTCTAATTATTTTCATCTATATTTCATTTCAAACGGTTTATTATAAGCTGACTTATTTTGATTTTGATTTAAGGTATAATTACTATTATTTATGGTTGATTCTATGAAAAATCTATGCGCGTACAGAAGGATAAAAATAAGAAAGTATATTAAAAATTGAATAAAAAAAAGATTATGATATGATGGTTTTTATCAATATCCCAAGAGACCCATCTTTAAGGTCCGTACAAAAGAAAACAAGGATAGAAACCGAGAGAGATAACCCGTGTATTTGGAAGAAAGGATAGCGATAAAGGGAGCAGACGGTGGGAGTGCTATCAGCTAATACTGCCATCTCTATCAGCTTATCCAGGATAAATACATGTCTGTTCGGGCTACTTATACTTATCTCATTCCTTCTTTACCTCTACCTCCAAGGAACATATTTTCAATTTATAAGAGATTCTAGGTTCTTAAAAAAAAAAAAGATACTAAAAAAAAAGCGAAAAAACACTTAGTAAAATTTAATTTTGAGTAGCGGAGCAATACCGTGCAAATCATTTATCGAAATCCTATAGGGCATAGCAGAAGGAATTTCAATCAGATCAAATGTTGAGCTTTTAATAGCATGATTTTCAATGTATTATCATTGATTATTTATTCTTCATAATGTTTTAATGGTGTATAGTTGTGTATATGGAACACATTGGTTGAAACTGGGCGGTTTGTAGGCGAGAGAGCTTGAGTGTCTAATGTACTTTAGATTAATTAGATTTTTTATTGAAAGGCTGCAAAGTTTAGAGTTTGATAAATATTAGTCAAATAAGTTACGTTAAGTTGGATCACACAAATACAGACAGTGAGATATTTTTCTGCATTTATTCTATCATGTCATTTTATTTCCAATTGATGCCCCAAATAACGAGCTGATGTCTCGAACTTGGTCTGTATTAGTTTTAAAATAAATTAAATAAAGCCTGTGTTAAAGCCACCTCAAATCGACTATGTCTTTTTGTTGGAAGGCTTTAAAATGAACAAAAACAAAACTGACTCAGATTAAACATTTATTTGGTTCAATTTAAACATGGTAAAAAAAAAAAACTAACATAAATAAAACATACAAGCAAAAATAAAAATAAAATTAGATAAATTATGAAAATTAAAATAAAATAAACTAATTTACAAATAAACAAATAATATGTAAAATAAATACTGGTCGACGGTTAATCCACAGAGGAAGATATACTGCTTGTCGAGATGTGCAGGTAGAAGCTCCATTGCTAAATACTCCGCTGCAACTCTCAAACTGGTCCAAAGTTGGTGCAATGGCTTATAAACAGTCGATGTTCCAAAAGCTAAGATGGCTACACTGGCACTCATTGAGGGCAGACAGGGTCCAGTTGTTTTTATTAATTATACGAGCCGATTGATTAGCAACAACTCATATTGCACTCAAAGGCCAGAAACGCATAAAAGGTGTGGTTTCGAACTGTAATAACGACTAAAACACTCAACCAATGTCCAAACTATAAAACTATAAACGCAAACAGGACTGCTGAGGACGCTATCAGGGGCACTAATTAGTCGCAACTGCCCTAAAAATCTAAGATGGTCGCTCCGTTGCTAGGTGACGCAACAATGATCACCCCTAGCAACTGTCTCTATTACTCATTATTACAAACAAATATAATTTTACACATTTTTCTTTTCGAATAACTAAATCTAAATAAAACAATACAAATAAAAATAAACGTAACTAAATTAAATAATAATAAAGCTATATAACTAAAACTATAAAACTAAATACTAAAAATACTATTTACAATTCTTTACAACGTAATTATATTATGGCGTTAACAGCCTGTATTCATTATTAATACAATTAATTTCATAATACATACTAATATTTTTTTTTCGAGTCAGTTTATTTTTGTTTATAAAAAATTCTCTTGTTGTAAGTAATCGAACCCGGGCGTTGGGTCAGAACTGGGCAACCGTAACCTTTGGAACACTTCATCACTTGGAAGGCCTATCAGTCATTCTATTGGCTCAATTAATCTCACTCAATCTCACTCTTTCTCTTTCTTTTATTTATTTATGGTTTAAATAAATAGATGAATATTAAATATTATTTTTTAATTGCGTTATTTATTTAGGTATATTCGTAATTATGTTTTTCAATTATTTTATCTCACTCTGTGATTCAAGAAAGTCATTAGATTTCTTACCAATTTATTTAAAAATTCCCTTATTCGTTTTATACACCAAAGATAGTTATTGCTAATGTTTCCTGAATTATAACGTTTTGTTAGCACCGTTCTCTATTGCCTCGTTCTTGGTCTGAGATTCCTTGTATTTTTGCTAGAATGTATCACTTTCCTTTTTCTTTTTTTATCTACCATCTTTTGAGATCCGTCCGTAAGCCATTTCTTACCTTTCCGTTTTTTGTGAGAGCCAATTTGTTTTTAACCTACCTCTTTTTTTGCTCTTTCCAATGTTTATCAATGGAAAATCCTTTTAATTTATTGATTGACAACCTTGTCTTTTTATATTATTCCTCAGTTTTTAGGACTCTCCTAAGCCTTTGGTTAAATTCTATTCGAATCATCGCATGGTCTGAATTGCAATTTGCTCCTCGACACCTTCAAATGTCTTGTATACAGCTTCTATTTCTTTTTCATAATACAAGGTCGATGTGCGACATGTCACAATCTCACAAGAGGAGATCCTAACACCAAAAAAGGGTAACCCTTCCTTGCCGGACCCACCCCGCTAAAACCCCCGGAGAGCGACGGTCCTATAGCACTTTTGAAATATTAGCATAAAACGGGAAGAGGAGACTTTAAGATTTTGGATTGTAAGGATTGAATACGAGACCTTGCTTTTAATATCATAATTCAACTTTTCTTACGTGCGTTCTATTACATACAATGATATCTGTTGTTAGTAACAAACAATGGATACCCGGTTGCTCGGTCAAGAGTAGGGCTTAGTTTTAAGCTGCAGTGATCAATTTTTTATGACAACCAACACATTTTTTAACACAACCAAGGTTATTAAGGCGCATCGGTGCTATTTCATATGCGTAGAATATTGGAAATAATTACCGAAATTATTAATAATTTGTAATTGATTCCTTAAACTTTTTCTATTGTATTTCTTTTCTGAAAGCTTATTGTTTCTTTACCAATTCTTAGAATTAATCACTTAATATTTTTTATTAATATTCAAATGTCCAACGTTTCAGCCGATTTCGCCATTATCTATTCAATGGTAGCTTTTATGGTTAACTTATTCATAGTTTTCTAATTAGATGTATTTCCTCGTTAATATTGCAACGTATCCATGAATTCTGGGGTGTTAGTAAATTAGTTTAATAATATTAAAATAAATCCTCCGAAAAGACTCAAAAGACAGGAAACTGCTCGTCGATTTCGACGATTTCAGCACTTACTAGACAAATTTTCTAAACTTCTAATTTATTACAAAAGAATTTTCTACATGACAATTATAAGGCCTATCTAGACTCACGGAATTGAGCTTTGGGCTCTACTTATCCTTTGAATTCCTCTAGTATCCAATCTAAAATCCTTCTTAAAATCCTCAATGCTCCTTATTTTGTCAAAAATAAAATCATCCATAAAGGCCTTAATGTTACCTATGTAACCGATCTAGCCCGAACCAGATATCAATCCTTCCATTATAAATTTCCTAACCATCAAAACCCTCTAGTTGCTAACCTTGCTTCTTCTATCCCTGACAATCCTCCTAGGCGCCTGAAAAGAAGATGGGTTTGAGACCTTCTAGTAGGGGTATTCATGATGTTGTGTTAAATGTTAGCATAAAACGGGAAAAGGAAACTTTAAGATAGTTTAATCGAGCAATATTTAAATAGCACCTGAAATTGAAAAACGCCATGAAACCCTCCACTCCCGCCCTCCATGGTAGCCTTACTGATCTTACTTTTTAAACAGACAATTATAGCGAATAGGTTGGTCGATGTACGACATGCCATAATCACACAAGAGGAAATCATAACATAAAAAGAAAAGGCAATTGTAGTCTGAAACTGAGGTGTTCTAATTCAAATTTTTGTGTTGGTATCACCCATGACTATTTTCACGTCATGTTTTTGATTTGGATAATGGAATTATCAAGTTGGTGGTATAAGTCTTCCTTCAGTTTTTCATCTCTGTCTCCCGTCGGTGCATACAAATTGATAATGGAGAAATATAACCGCCATCCTCTTATCCTTAGTGTTATCTTACTATCTATACTATCTCTTATCCTTAGTGTTATGTTACTATCTATACTATCTCTTATCCTTAGTGTTATGTTACTATCTATACTATCTCTTATCCTTAGTGTTATCTTACTATCTATACTATCTCTTATCCTTAGTGTTATCTTACTAATTATGTCAATGCCAGGTGTGAAGCTGAGGATGAATTCTTTCGCCTTCAGACTCACAATGAAGACTGTGCCGCCGGTTCAATTTCGATCATTCCTTTCACTGAAAAATCTGTATTCATCTATGGACAATTCACCATTTCCGGACCACCAAGCTTCTTTGATAGCTATGATATTGATGATATTTCTTGTTATTTTATTTATCAACGTGGGCGGCACCAGGTCTGTATAAGCTCTGAACTTTCTATGTGGCCATTTTTAGCCCTTTATACAAAGCCAAAGTAGTCACCATTTTAAGAGAGTTATTTCCGAGGCTGGTTAGAGATTCCATAATGTTTTTTTTCGGAGCCAAGCGAATAACTCTGCGGCCAACCTTCAACCTTAGTGGACCCGTGATTTTCTGTCTGGCTATTTTCCAATAACAAGAGACGCCTCCAGTTAACTGACGAGCCTCATCATCCAATCAGTCATGGTACGAAGAATATTATTACAAAATAGAGAGTATATAGATACTTAAATGGATTCATTAACAATAAAACATATAACGGACTAATGGAATGATATAAACATAATTGTTCCAGTAATGCAAGATATATAAGTCTCTATGGTAGATATACTTCATGCTTGATGCTGAGTAATATCTATAAGTGTAACATTAGCCTAAATTCTGATATTAAGCTCATGAACATTAAACGTGACTTGACTGGAGTACTTCTGTAATCAATATGAACTTCATGCAAAATTGTATGTGAGACCGTTTCATACATGTAGTCCTTCTGTATAAATTTGAATAAAATATTTTTTTAGCAGTAGAGTAATAATTATATTCCCATAGTAAATAAAAATGGATATAAAAATTCTTTAGTAAAAAGCATTATTAGACCTAAAACCGATGTGACATTAAACATCTTATTTGAAAAAGAAAATCTTTAGGAAAGTGGAGATTATTATTTTTTTTCTGTTACAAATACTCCTTATTGAAAATAAGGACTAAAGACTGAAAGAATTAAATGACTTTCAATTTAAATTATGAAAAGTGCTTTTGTAAATTAGTAGAAATTACTATAAAATGATAACTACTTAAATTTTAAAAGCAACAGTTTTAATCACAATTTATTTATTTTATTTTTTTATTTATATCAGATCGGCCTATATATCTTTTAACAATTGATTATGGGGAGGGGTATAGTCTCGTACAAAGAGACCTCTAACTATATACAATGTTATTATTAAAAAAGAAAAGAAACTAATAAAGTAAATATATAAGAATAATGCTTCTTAATAAAAGAGGAAAATAAAATTAATAAAAAAAAATGATGATATTGGAACACTTAAATAAAACAAACAATTGTTTTCTAATAGTAAAAAGAAACAAGTTAATTTGAAAAAGGGATGAGATAAGAAAAGAGAAAATAATAATGAATAAATGAAATGAGTAATAATAATAAGTAAAATAAATGAGGAGAAGATGGTTGGGGGTGCGGTCAATGAAACACAAATAAGTATGACTAACTTATTTTAATGTGCCAACGTTTCGGCTAGAGTTTCTAGCCTTCTTCAGGGCTGCTTGCTGAAAAGTTACTAAGTTAATAAGTAAAATAATTACAAATTTAATTTTATAACTTGAATGTATAGATTATCACGGCTAAAAATATTTCAGGAAAATGTAAAACTATAATTTATTGTAATAAATTGTTAATAAATAGAAATTATTTTAAAAATATAAACATTAATATTTTTGGATGCTTCATAGCTTCCGAAATATGCTATTTCGTTTATATCAAATTAAGTTGTTCTGACTAGTTTCATATTTGGCAGTTTCCATGCCTTTAATTTGTTCCTCCTCTTAAAATTTATATAATAATCATTTAACATACAAGCATTTCTTTGTCAAATGCATTTTAAATAATCCACCTGATGTTATCACAAAGTTTCAAGACTCGTCTCAGCCAAGAATGAAATAGTATTTTAATATTTTTGTTCAACAAACTTTTCAATATATAATACTGAGGCATCAACAAACCGCGGCCTGATTCAGAGAAACAAAAATTAAGTTGGTGTAAGCTAAACTGGGGCTGTAGGCCCGTGTTGCCTTCGTTGGCAGCTTGCGACCTATGGGACATCTAATATGGTAATGGTGTTGAACCTGATTGTCTTTGATCTATTGGTGGGTTCAGTGGACTATATCCTTCATAATGTGGTAGCACTCCTACGTAAAACTAAGTATGGCAGTCTATGAGGTTGGCACCAACTCATTTGGATTACTTCTTTGGCGTTGAACGAAGGAAAAATAAGTTTTGGCCAAGTTCTACGTGACAAAACTTCAGCAGCCTCAACATGGATGCCAGCGACTTCGTCTTTCGCATCTTTGTCAATTCTGTGAGTTAACAAACGCTATAGTATTTAACAGCTATTATTATAAACAGACTATCAATATAAACTATATAGTATAAGCTATAGACATCTGGCGCATTTCGACAGACACTGGCTATAGAGGAAGTGACCTTTCCTTAGTATTCTATATCAATGTAAAAAAGCAAGGGTTGATACTTAGGCAGGTACAAGCTGTCATCTCACAATGGACTTGCATCAGTCTAACTATTTTATGTTTAACACATGTAAGTCAGTTCTCACGAGTCCTTAGGTCATGAGACCGCCAATTTCTGGGAAGCCTGGCCACCCTGTTGCTAGTCACGCCTTTTCCCCCACCCAGATATTTATTTCTAATTGCATAGGTTCTCTAGGCTCCGCCTAATTTCCTAAATTATCTGATTGGTCCAAACCCCTTCTCCTATTTTCACTATTCTTCCTACCCCCTCTTCTCAAGTGTACATATATATATTTCCTAGCACTAGACAGCTAAGTTAGAAGAGAGACACACTGTAATAGGAAGAGTAACATGTAGTTCTTGTAAATATGTTAGAATAAACTCATTTTAGTCTTCACTGATTTTTATGTTATTTAATTTGTGTATCCATCGAGTTTTTGGCCTCCCACGTGGTCTCTTTCCAACTATACTGTTATTCTTTGTTGTATAGGGCGTACTGATGGATTGCTTTCAGCCTCATATCCGAAATGTCCAAAAATAAAAATCAAATATATTTTTTTTTTTTGTTTTCCTTTAATTTTTCCTCCCAAAAAATTATTTATCATTTTAAAATTTGTTGCAACTAGATCAAACTAACTTATGCAACATGTACAATCATTCAATAAGAATCAATGAGTATGGACGATGGACCATTGACCATCGTCCACCTTATTGACACAATTGAAACATTTGTTCTTTAAATTATTTTTTCTCCTGGCATTATCTTTACTCCATACATGACTATTACAGAGGCCTTCCTCTTCTCTGACTGTTTTCACTATCCCTTAATCGCCCCACTCTATGGTGGTGGACCTCTACAATTTCCATACACTACAGTCGAGTGTCTATTAGCATGAGTTATGCCATACTCTACCGCTGCATGTGCTTCGTTAGTCACACTGCAGGCCGCTTTTCCCTAAGCTATTATAACTTGACCTAATTAGAGTTGAGTCGATGGTTCGGATAGTAACCAACAAAAACCTTGCTTTTTTATTTTAATATTTATTTATTGCTATTTACATCTGTACACTATAATACATTTAGTAACTCTGATCTAAGTTAAATTGGAGTGTTACAGGCGTGTAGAGAAACTACCCATTGGTCGCACTCTAATGACATTTTACATTAGCTGGTCTCGTGGCCATCTTCTTTTCAGGCGCCTAGGAGTATTGTCAGGGATGAAAGAGAATGTAAGATTAGAAACTAGGGGGTTTGAGTGGTTAGAGAGTTTATAATGGAAGGAGTGATATCTGGTTCGGGTTAGATCGGTTACATAGGGAACATTAAAGTCTTTATGTATGATTTTATTTGTGAGAAAGTAAGGAGAATTGAGGATTTTTAAAGGATTTTGGATTGTAAAGATTGAATACGAGACCTTGCTTTTAATATCATAATTCACCATTTCTTACGTGCGTTCTATTACCTACAATGATATCTGTTGTTAGTAACAAACAATTGAGACCCGGTTGCTCGGTCAAGAGTAGGGCTTAGTTTTAAGCTACAGTGATCAATTTTTTATGACATATGACACAACCAAGGTTATTAAGGCGCATCGGTGCTATTTCATATGCATCGAATATTGGAAATAATTACCGAAAATTATTAATAATTAGTAATTGATTCCTTAAACTTTTTCTATTGTATTACTTTTCTGAAAGCTTATTGTTTCTTTAACAATTCTTAGAATTAATCACTTAATATTTTTTATTAATATTCAAATGTCCAAAGATTCAGCCGATTTCGCCATTATCTATTCAATGGTAGCTTTTATGGTTAACTTATTCATAGTTTTCTAATTAGATGTATTTCTTAGTTAATATTGCAACGTATCCATGAATTATGGGGTGTTAGTAAATTAGTTTAATGATATTTAAATATATATATAAATCCTCTGAAAAGACTCAAAAGACAGGAAACTGCTCGTCGATTTCGACGATTTCAGCACTTACTAGACAAATTTTCTAGACTTCTAATTTATTACAAAAGACTTTTCTACATGACAATTATAAGGCCTATCTAGACTCACGGAATTGAGCTTTGGGCTCTACTTATCCTTTGAATTCCTCTAGTATCCAATCCAAAATCCTTCTTAAAATCCTCAATGCTCCTTATTTTGTCAAAAATAAAATCATCCATAAAGACCTTAATGTTCCCTATGTAACCGATCTAGCCCGAACCAGATATCAATCCTTCCATTATAAATTCCCTAACCATCAAAACCCTCTAGTTGCTAACCTTGCTTCTTCTATCCCTGACAATCCTCCTAGGCGCCTGAAAAGAAGATGGGTTTGAGACCTTCTATTAGGGGTATTCATGATGTTGTGTTAAATGTTAAATGTTTTACCATGTTAAATGTTATAACTTTAAGGTTGTGAGCAGCCCTATTTGAAGTCATGTTAAACGTTAAATGCATAAGAGTCCCTAGCGGATATTCTCAGCAACTTGTTGTATAAGCCTTTATGTTTATAACCTTCCTTCCAGACCCTCATGTTATTGTTTACTTCAGTTTTGATTTAATTAATTAATTACAACATGCCTAGAGTGAGTGAAATGTGGAATTTGTGTGAAAGTTTAGCTTATGAAATGAAATGAAAAAAATAACTTTATTCTGGGACATATGTCTCCTAAGAATAATTACTTGGTTCATATAGTGAGATTTATATCTGGCGAGCGTTTAAAAATTTTCAGATAGTAGAATGAAATTACATTGTTTTTTTTACTATTTTTTTTCTCAAAGGTATCATTAAAATTATCAATTCTGGTTTAATAACAGGGATATGAATACCAAAAACACACGAAAGAACTGAGCTGTCACAACAACAAAAATGGCGGCGATCTCAACTGGTCTATTGTGTGACGTCATTCTCCATTTAACAGACCAAGTAACAGACTCTCAGCCATGTTAAATGTTATTTCGTTTTACCACGGTAAATTCGTAAAAACGAATTTGCTAAGATGTGCACTATATCGAAACCCGTGCAGAGGTTGTACAAAGATTTTTAAAAAATGAAATATTTTTCAATGTGATTTGTTCAAGGATGTGGTTCAATGTTATTAGTGCAAACATAACCCATAATAAAAAAATAAAAACTACTAGGACAGATCTGTTTTACTATACCTTTTGTTTAAACCTCTGGAACAATCATTAATAGGCTGGTACAGGTCCTGGGATTTGCCGATGGCTTGGACCTGGTGGCGAGATACTTCCAGGCGCTGATGGAGGCATTTCTGAAGCTAGCTGAAGCAGTTGAAGCAATGGGCCTGCCAGTTAACCAAGGAAAAACTAAATACATACTAGCTGGACCTGGTATAGTGGCTGCTGTTGGCGGGGAGGTGAAGATGGGTCCATTTACGTTTGAGTGTGTTGACCAGTTCACCTATTTAGGCTCAGTAATCAGCAGCAATGACAGGATCACCCTGGAAACAAGCCAGCGTCTTATGAAGGCCAAGAGATGCTATTTTGGACTCAGGAAGCACTTGAGGAGTCGCACTTGTCTCGCCGCACCTAATGCCAGGTCTACAATACACTAATACGGTCACTTACGGATCTGAAACCTGGACAAATGCTGAAGAAAAGGAGATCTTGATCGTCGAACGAAAAATTCCACGCCAATTATTTGGCTGTGGCAAGGTTGGCGAGAATTGGAGGAGGCGAACCAACAGGGAGGTCTACGAGTTCATTGAGGTAGATGTGATGCGGAAAATAAGGCTTGGGAGGCTTCGCTGGGTTGCCCATGTCGTCAGGTTGCATCGGACCAGAGGAAGGGGCAGGCCAAGACTGTGATGGGAGGATGTCGTCATCAGGGATTCCAAAGAACTTGGAGGATCCGCAACTGGAGAGCAGCCGCACAAGACCGAGCTACATGGCGAAGGCTCATTAAGGAGGCCAAGGTACAAACTGGGCTGTAGGGTCAAGATAGATCGATAAATTATGTTTGGTTTTATTTATTAATATAGAAATATTTAAATGTAATTGTTTGTATGTATTTGTTAATTAACGTTACTACCCAATAATACATAATTTAAAAATGTACCAATAGAGAAAATACATTGTCATCTCAATGATGGTATCACATGAGAGCAGAATGCTGTAAATGGTGAAATGGTGTAAAACGAAATGTAATGAAACCATTTCTTTCTAACAATGAGGGGCAATTACTTAAAATTTCAATCACATTCTGTAAACGAGAGTGATTCATTACCCAGTCTCTATTTCGGAATTTATGACGCCAGAATACGGATGCACTATTACCTATTGTTGAATTATTATTTTTCATAATAATTGTTCTTTCAATAGATAGTGATTATAGATGGTCCAATTGAACGTGTAGTTTAATCTATAAAGAGCGATGATAATTTGAGTTAGAAAATGCTGAAATACACACCTTTTTAGATTTTTGAAGATGAGTCAATAATTTATATTTATGTTGTTTCGCAACTTTAATGTTCTTAAAGTCATAGAAGCACTCCTAGTAATTATAGCAGGATATAGTATTGCGGCGAATAAGATGTGTGTAAGTGTGAGACTTCAATGGTAATAAACACTGAGCCGATGGGTAAACATCTGAGGAGTAAACCGAAACGTAGATGGGAGGATTTTTTTGCGATTGATTTAGTATGGGCATGGTATTGACATTTTAGCGAGAGGACCAAAGAGTTTAACTACAATCCACTAGAGCGCAACACCTCGAGCCTCACCGAAGCTCTCAAATTTATGTATTATTGTATTTTATAAAAACGTATTATTAATTGTTATACATATTACTTTGCATTGTCGATAAAGTAATAAATAAACGATGCCAAAATAAAGCACGAAACTACCTGAAACAGATAAGATAAGCTTCTCGGTCACAGCCGTATGCACTAGACCTATAAATAAGGGTATAAGATCCCCAATCAGGTCAGAGATAACAGAAAATCACGGATCCCTAGTCTCTACTTGAGACAGTTTCGGTTTATAGCCGATCCTGAATTCTAAATAGTTGTTATTTTCGTTATCTCTCTCCTCTACCTTGTATCCCTTCGTAAGCTCCGGCGGCTAGCTACCCTCAGTGGTTACATACCTCCTTCGCCTTTTTCGAAATAGTACTTGGCAGGACGAAGGTGCCTTCCTGCATGCCTTCCATTTTGCATCATCCAGGTCTGCATTTCTTCCTCGTGTTTATCGGAATAGTACCCGGTAGGACACCATCCTCGGTGTTACTCGTTAGTCTCGTCCTAACGAGTTTAATAATAAAGTTTTTACATAAGTAATAACTTTATTATTAAATTATCCATTAGAAGTAACTCGGAAGCAAGTGAAATTTTGGTGTAATACCGACCAAGAGTGAAATAGAAAAGGCAATTGTGGGATTTTTTTTTTGTTTTCCATAACCTAATTGTCTCTCGGCAGGTTTTCAGTTTATTTATTTCTGTTTTGCAATGTATATTGCATTATGTATATTATTAATATCCTGGTTAATCACCGCTTTGTAAAATAATTTATATTTTAATTTTGTTTGGGTTAGTTTTTCTTGTTGTGTAAGATTATGGATGTACCTAATTTGAATCAATATCTTGTTGGTCTGAAATAAGTGGTTGGAGTAGTTTGGCCTGGTTTATTAGGGTTTTTGGTTATGAAACTACAACTGTATTTGTATATGTAGTTGATATACCTGTATAAAGCATGCCCTCAACCGAATTGCCGGATACACTTCACTTTTGATTGGCTGGTTGGGTTGGAGTGGACCGTATAATTGAAAAAAATGAGACATCATTAAATGAAATAAAATTCTATTGTTTTATGTTACAAGTGGTGTAGGGGGTGACCGAAAGAAAAGATTTATGATTAGATGGTTAGTAAATTTTGAATAACTGGGCTATGGAAACTGTAGATCTAAAATTGAGGTGGTTGATGATAATGTTGATGTTAACTATTGCTAGATGAACTTACTCCATGGTTATTTCTTCCCTCCGCATTCTCATGCCTCTCCTCTCTCTGCTTCTGAAAACAACTCCAGGAGTTCTACTCACTCATGGTAGATTTCTGATGAGAGACAAAAAGAATGCATTGATTCTACCAGGAGACAAGATGGCTCTCTTCTCACATTAGTCAGGGATGCTTCTCTCCACAGAGAGCGCTGGAGGTGAGTTTTGACTTTTGGCCACATGGGGCGCTACTAATCCTATACAGCCTTTCCGATTCAACCTTTCGGTTGCCGTAGGTTACCTGGAACAATACCTTTCGGTTTGGATACTGTTAGTATTTTTCTAACATGATCTACTATGTCATGTCTGCCACAAATCATCTTACTCCAAACTCATAAAATACAAATAACAACTAACAAAAAATATTATTTAACTAATAATAAATATAGTAAATCACAATCAGAAAGAATCAAACTAACAATCTGCTAGAGAACAGTTAGATCATGGAAAAAAAATCCTAGACTTCTCTTTCTCCTCACTCTTGATCAGTATCTCTCCAAAACTTGAGTGATTTAGTTTTAGTGGTTATTACAATTATTAGTCAGATAGGATACTCAGTTACAATACGCTTGTAGATAATATTTACATTTATTAATCTTGATTATTGTTCTGTACATTTTAGTTTTTAATAATTATTCAAGAAAATTGTTTATAAAAAAAAAGTTTTTTTTCTTTTTACTATAAGGCATGACTGTGAGAACAATTATCTCTAAACGTAGCCTCAATATAGTAGCTTTATAATTGACTGGTCCTCAAAAATATATATTATTAACAGTCAAGACCATGATCAAAACCAAGTCCACTCTAATTGGTTTCAAGCCTCTTTTACCCCCCCCCCCTCCCCACCTTACTATACTATACCTTACTCTTCCTTAACAACTAACCGATCAACTTCTATCCTACAATAAAAAACCTTGGAGTCACCTTCGACCAACACCTCTCCTGGTATAACCATATTTCCCAGATCACCCGCAAATCCATAACTACTCAAACAATTCCTAAGATTCCGTGATTCCATTCCTCAGAACTCACGTCAGCTCCTAGTATCCTCTCTCGTCTTCCCCAACTTCTGTTCATTTGGTCTACGGAGGGCTATCTGCTGATCTAGAGTTGAGACTGAAGAGACTCATGAATTGCTTCATAAGATTTATCTTTGGGTTTCCAAGGCGGTCTCATGTCTCCTGTTTGTATACCGAGTTGAAGTGCCTCTATTCACCCTCCCTATAGCAATACCTCCTTGGTGTTTTCCTATTCCAAGTTCTTAAGTTCAAAATACGTACTTATATCATTGATATTCTTACTCTTCAATCATCCACTCATTTATTGAACATCTGATCCCAACCAATTGATTTATATATGCCCTCCTAAAGAACTGCGCCCTTCAGAAAATCCTTCGTCGTACGTGGAACTTCCTTCTGGAATTCTATCCTATCTCCATTCTCTCCTTTAACCAACACTTCACTTATTACATAAACAAACCTGGGGATCATTGTCAACAATATAAATTTTCATATATTCATTAACATTATAATCTTTAGTCAAGATCTAAATGTAATTTTATTTTGCTTACTAGTAACTTTTAAATGTTAGCCAAACAAATAATCGTAATGTATGAACCATATATTTATTCATATGTGATATAAATCCCAGATTAAAATTATTTATCATTTCACGAAGATAATTATCAATATACACACGTATATAACATATACAAAATTTGAGTTTCGTTGTACTCCATGGTCCTATACAGAAAATCGGAATTAAGGATTTAATTTTAACAATTCCGTAACCAAATTGATTATAACGTGATAACAATGTGATTAAGGAAGTATTGATACTATAGCCAATACGTTTCTTTGTAAGAATTAATTAAATTAAAAGTGTCAACGCTTTAGAAAATCTGCTAATACTAAAGTAGCATAGCAAATGCTTTTCAAAGCACTTGTAACATATTAAATAATATTTTGATTATGATATTATAATTAATTATATTTGATATTTAATTTATTTGATCTAATTTGATTAAATTTATAATAAATTCCTCTTGATCAAATTTCACTCAATTCAGAATTGGTCTAATTTCAAAATGATATGATTAATATGGTATCATATCTGATTCTATTACCGGTCCAATAATGAATAAAAATATTTTTAAAGAACATAGATAATACTATATTTAAACAAAGCCGTGAAATCAAATTAAAGAAAACAAAAGAAATAAAATGCTCATTAATTGTTGAGTACAATAAAGAGTAAGAAAGATATTCAAATACTTTTCTAGGAGGGGCTCATAATTAGTGTAAAATATATTTTTGAACAAAAATACTTATGACTCCTTTGATTCGATGTTAGTCCTATTGCTGTATTTAATTCACCTTGACTTATTAGCATTGATAAAAACGATTAATTATGTTTTAATATATCTTCTAATCATTAAAGTCTGAAGATGTTTTTATGATTGACCTGTAAATGCAAGTAATATTCCCCTTTTAGATTTTCCTTCTCGGAAAACCCTTTGATATATTCGTAAAAAATTAAAGGAGTTTTCAGAAGCGATGCCTTTAAGGTTAAAAAAAAAATAAAACTCCCATCCCTCTACTTGTCGATATCTTATATTTAATTTACTAATACTCGAATGGTTACATCAAATACATTTCCAATTCCATTTCCGATATCCTATAAGAGAGTTGCGAATCCCCTTTCACTCTATTGAGCAGCCGGCGCTGGTCGGGAATTAAATCCGAGAAATCTGTTTGAAAGTAGGAAGCCGCAGCGGAGATGATAAAGTTATTGGATGGGGTGGGGAAGCAATATGAGTTCTGTTTTCCTGGCAGGTGGAAATATATTCGGATAAACGAGTTCAATTTTATCGGTCTTCCCACTCCTCATTGGATTACTCCAGGATCTGAAGGAGTGCCGTCTTCAGAACTGATCTAATCCATTGGTTACGACGTGGGCATTAGGACGAGGGGACTAAATGTAATCACAATGGCAAGACTCATAATTTGAAATATAACGGTGAATCTCAAATGACAGTAATTTTTGCTCAAAAATGCGACCTCTCAAACAAAAAAAAATATATCTATATGTTTTAAGGTTGGTTCCTAGCAAAAACAAAACTTCTATCAAGGAAAACTTGAACGCAAAATCTACTTATATGAATTTAATTTTGTTGGATATTCCTTCCATAATAAACTCCCTAACCACCCAAACCCACTAGTTTCTAATTTGCTTCCTCTTCCATTCCTGGCATCCCTCCGAGGCGCCTGAAAAGAAGATGGCCTCGTGACCTTATATTGTAAACTGTTTTTAGAGTTCTACAACTGGGTAGTTTCTCTACATCCTGTATCATATCATTATGTCATTATGATCAAATTTACTTGTTGTATTTTTTATACAGTTGTAAATATCAATAAATAAATAAATAAAAATAAAAAATAAATTTTTGTTGGTAGATAAAACTATTTATTAGAAACCGACGTTACACCCCACTCTGCTGGGCTTCATCAGGAATAAATAAGAATAAAATACCGGTGTGTAGCTCTGGGTGTTGAGGCGTAGGTCTTTACTATATCGGAACTGCAGCGGCGCCGGTTCGAATATGGCCTCAGGTGTCAACTTCTGTGGTGGTGTCCCACGAAATGAAACTATGGTTAGAATAGGTAACTGTAGATAACGCCCCTCCTCCTGTTTGTCAGAGAAGACCAGTTGGGAAATTACCAATAAAATATTATTAATAACTTATTCTTACAGTTAAGCAAATTTACTCTGTTTTAGTTTCCCTAGCGTCATTGGTAGTTCTTAAGATATAGAGCTCCGAATGAAAAATGAATGTTTTTTAAGGTTTTGAAACACTGTCATTTTTTATGTTCCCTACCTATACTTGGCAGACTTATCAGTTTTTACTAGTAATTATACATAGTTTTCATTAAATTAATTAAAAATTGGGGTGAAATGACTGCCTTTTTTTCTTTCCGGCTCTTGTACCATCTACCCACTCCACCTCTGTTTCAGTACAAGTCCCTTCCGTATATATACATTCTTTCTGACAATGTTTAAAAATCCTTATAATTCACTATTCCCACCCTACGTCTTGGCTTGAAGTCCCAAAACAAAATTTCCTATTTTTTTTCGAAATTAAAAGACCCCATTGCTTTTTCACACTATTCCAATGTAGTTTACCTGATACCTTGTTCTACCCTGTGCTGCAATTCTTTCTATATCGGCGAAACTAAGAATCAACTTAAAAACCGCATTTCCCAACACAAAACTTCTGTCGACTCCTGTGACCCATTGGCCTCTAAGATTTGTCAGAACACGATTTAAAACTGATCCATGCTTTTAGTTGCGATAATACATCCATTCTTGCTACTGTACCCAACCATAAAAAAAACGAGTCTATTCACATAAATTTAACGGAGAATTCCGTCAATAATAAATTCGATAAAAACTGCATCTCCTGACATACCGACACATTTTGAACCTTATAAAACCTCCATTATACTTCTTTTCTCTTCCCACTTTCCTGTCATGTCTATTATTCTGGTTTTATTTTCTAAATTCTCACCCTGTACTTACTTTAATTATATTTTATAGCAAGTATCGTTTCTTTTTCTTTTATACTTATGTATCTTATTTTTAACTTTTATTCATATGTTACCAGCTTAAGTATACATACATTAATTACTTTATTATTAATTTCTCTATTATATAATTTACATACTTATGTATGCCTATTCATTTGGTATATTGTCTTTCTGTATCATTTATATGTATTGTATCCCATTTTTTTTTTACTTAATTTTTTCTTTGTTTTCTATCCGTGAACATTATATTTTTTTATTTCTTTACTGTTATATATTTCTTCTCCTCCTCTATTATGTATATTTATTGTTTACCTCATTTTAATATTTTTGTACACTGTTTACTTTACAATTATTTTCAAATGCAACGTACTTAATTGCCATCCCCATCCCCCCCCCCCCAAACGGTTCACTCTGACTTTGACTTCTGTTTACTCTGGTATGAATTCGGTCTCGGTTATTTTCTTCCTTTTTTCTTGATTTTATTCTTATCTCCCTTTTCATCTCTTACTTTGTACTTTATTTTATATTTCTTCCCTTTTCATTTATTGTTTATATACCTTTTATTTTTACGTTTCATTTTATACCCTTAAAATTTTCCATTTACTTTTTTACTTATGTTAAGTAATAAATAACCAAGTAACGTAAAATGTTCTGTGTGCATTAAACATTTTACGTTACTTGGTTATTTGGGCTCAGGCGAACCTAATGTGTTTATTGACACTAAAAATTTATTCAAAATTTTTCAAAACCAAGATACTTCAATTTACTGTATATTTCATAAGACTTGAATATTTCTAATGCTCAATTGATAAAACTTTTTTTATTTCATTAGGAAAAACATGTTTTATTTTGATATTATCAGTTAATTTATAACCGATGTGCTCACATACTTTAATTTAATTCAATACATAATCTGATTTTAGTCTGGAAACAACATGACCGGTCTATTTCCATTTCAGGTGATTTGTTTCTTTTGTTAGACTCTTAACTTCTATCTTGCATACTTTAAATTATAAATTCTTTTAAATTGTTTCTGATGTGGTATTTTCTTTTGATATTTATCATACTTCTTAAAAATTTCAGTTGTGTTCTCACTAATTTTTCATAATTGTTTTCTGTGTCGACTATGTCTGAGACCCGTATAAAATTACAGTATATACGTATATTCCAGTACCTTTGTGTTTGATCCTGGAGGTAGTGACTTTTATAAATGTTTTTTACGCTCCAGTAATTTTTCCATCCCTACGAATTCATACTGCTCAAGCAGTTAACTGACCTTATTATTTTTGTCTCAGTTGATGAATTGGTGATAATGGTTACCTCGCCCGCAAACCTCAGTAACTTGTTTCCATTTATAGTTATGTTATTTACTTCACAACGAAATAATAAGTGTTTATAAAAAATAATTAAAATAAACCTTTGGGTTATATTTCAAATATTTTTTTTATTTTATTTATTTTATTTATTTATTGGTATTTACAACTGTATAAAAAAAATACAACCAGTAAATTTGATCATAATGACATAATGATATGATACAGGATGTAGAGAAACTACCCAGTAGTAGAACTCTAAAAACAGTTTACAATATAAGGTCACGAGGCCATCTTCTTTTCAGGCGCCTCGGAGGATTGCCAGGAATTGAAGAGGAAGCAAGTATTTCAAATATAAAATTATTATAGAGACTTAGTCTCAAAACATGTTGATGTTGATGAACTATGTAAAGCGGTGAAGGAAACAGGATCCAGTACTAGACCAGTGTGGCCTCAATAAAAAGCGGCTTACCGGTGAACTAATAATTCAGCCTTTTGGGCTTTCACTTTAACTCATTTAATAACACTTTCATGAGATTCTCTTCACTCTTGTTTTATTTATCTCGTAAATCTAAAGTCCCAACTATATTTTATAGTCTTGCTAAGTTAAAATATTATTTTCATATAACGCTCGCTAAAAGTTCTTTTAAAAATATACGAAGGCATGCTTTTAGGATCATATTTATAGTTTTACGCTAAAATGGTTACAAATGTTCTCGTTTATAAAATATAAGTTTTTGTTTTTTATTTTAAAGTTTAAGATTCTCTAATTTTCTGCAATACTGCATTATGTTGTTTTCATATACTTGATTCTTTAAATTGATCATTACCCGGAACTGCTTTACAAACTCCGTAAATTCTTACCTCCTACATATTTTCTCATCATCCGTTCCTTTCTTACTAATAGATTATTCCAAGTAAACCACAATGGTTCCTGTTTATCCCTCTATTTTCAATCCGCTGGTGTTCCTCAAGGTAGTATTCTCTGTCCCATCCTCTACACCGTCTATACCGCTGACATCCCAACAACTCCTAACACTATCCTTCCCACGTATGCTGATGACACATGTGTGCTCACAGTTAGTAAAAATCCTTTGATTGCATCCCAAACTCTCCAGTCCCATATCACATTCCTCGAAGAATGGTGTTGAAATTGGAGGATAAAAATAAATCCCAACAAATCCCATCAAATCACATTTACTCTTCGTCGTAAACCTGCCGACTGCCCTACAGTATACTTTAATAATGTGGCTTTTACCCCTGTAGAACAGATTCGTTATCTTGGACTACATCTTGACAATCGACTAACCTGGAATCCTCACACAAGACTGAAAAGACAGGAAACTGCACGCAGATTCCGACTATGACAGCACTTACTAGACAAACGGTCTAAACTTCCAACTCATTACAAAAGACTGATCTACATGACAATAATAAGGCCCATCTGGAACGACGGAGTTGAGCTTTGGGGCTCCACTAAACCTTCGAATTCCTCTCGTATCCAATCTTTACAGTCCAAAATCCTTCGTAAAATCCTCAATCCTCCTTATTTTGTTACTAATAAAACCATCCATAAAGACCTAAATGTTCCTTATGTAACCGGTCTAGCTCGAACCCGATATTATTCCTTCCATAATAAACTCCCTAACCACCCAAACCCACTAGTTTCTAACCTTGCTTCCTCTTCCATTCCTGGCAATCCCCCGAGGCGCCTAAAAAGAAGATGGCCTCGTGACCTTATATTGTAAACCGTTTTTAGAGTTCTGCTACTGGGTAGTTTCTCTACATCCTGTATCATATCATTATGATCAAATTTACTTGTTGTATTTTTTATACAGTTGTAAATATCAATAAATAAACAAAAAAATGATTATTTGGCAACGTTCATAAAACATAACTGCCCTTACATTCCGAAAATATTTTGTTACCTCAAGAAAACAAATATGTACCAATACATATGACGGATTTTATTTATTACACAATTAATTCCACTTACTGTTGTCGAGGTGCCTGTGCAAGATTAACTCAAATTGATAATGCTACGTATGCTTGGCCAGAAGGCTTCGACAATGCCTATTCAAAATAGGTAAGATAGTAGATTAGGAGGTAAATAGATAGGATAAGAAAGAGGGAGGGAGAGAGGGGGAGTAAGGATTAAGGAAGGTAACCTTGTTCTACAGGGTACTATTTATGTAGGCACGATGAAGGAATGCAAGCCCGGAGGGTGAACAGCCGCCGAGTCATGCAGGAAGGTAAATTTTTCTACGATCTACCGGGTACTATTCCACTAGATAGGAAGGGGTAGCTACTCTTCGGGTACTACTAAAGGATAAAAGGTAGAGGAAGAAAGAAAAATGCAGAGAAGATAAAGAAATAAAATAAAATATACATTTCCAAAAATATAGCACTAGAATGTACTGTCCACTATGTAAATTATTATCCTCTGCCTCATGTGGAAGTGTTTATCGCTAAGCAAGATTTTATACTGAGGCCCTTTTCATTATGGCATAGTTAAGTCTTTGGGCAACTAAACGCCATCGAGAGGTACTAAGTGCAATACGTTACCTTTAAGTGGATCAGAAGGGATATTTCTATTGGAATCTTCATTAATTCAAATCATACATTTTTGTAAATTACAATGTCTTCTATGGGTGTTAAATGTTGCTATTAAGGTATTTACACTGAATATTATAAATATTAATATAATGGCGTTTGCTTGTCGCCAGTAGTAATTCCTGTGTCAACTGACAGGCTGTGTCATGCCAAAGTGGTTTAGGCGGCTGTAGTAGTACAATCTAGATCAGTAGGTAGCGTGTCGCTACACTGTTGTAGAATTTTTTTTTTTACTTTTCAATTTAATTTCATTTATTATTTTCTCTTAACATTAACTATATTTATGATATCATCTAATATATCATAGTATAGCTATAATGATTTTTGGGGTGTTTCCAAGAGGAAAACTCAGTCAGTATGCATAGCCAAAAATCACTATCGCTGTGGATTGTTTTTAAAAAAAATCTGTAATAGTTGTTTGTGTATAACATTTCAGTGATGGGCTCACATTTGGTTAGTATTTATTCTTCTCGGTAATAATAATTATTTCAATATTAAAAGAGATTTTAAGATCTGTGGGACCGTTTTGGATCAATTTTGTTTTTTAAAACTATAGCATTTTTTTTTTTAAAAATTAAAATCATTCTCATAATACTCTATACTTTTGAATTGACTCAAATATTGCTCGCCCTTTTCTTTTCAGTTATATCATTTTCAGAAAAGCATCGATTATACAATTTACTTACTAAGTTGTGAACTGGTTTATGTTTGAGGTCGATGTAAGACCAAAGGGAAATTAATGAGCAATACTAAATAATAATATATTGAACTACGTATAACATTTTGCTTTTATTAACGTCCTGGGGCTTAATCTTCGGTTTAGTATTTTTAAATATGACTAATTTTTCAAAATGATTATAAATTTGACTGCCTGATTTATTGAATAATCTGACTGTATCAAGAAAACTGGGCACTATCACCAGAAATATCATTCTTAATCTAAATAAAAAAAAGAGACCCCTTACCTATCATTTTCTTTATCCCACCCCGGATATAAACATCATATCTCTTGGAGCTATTAAAATTTGTTAAATAACTATTTAAAAAATTGCTCTATATGGCATAAAAGGACCTAGAGCGCGCCAGTTATCTTATAATTTAGTGAACCTGATCTTATTGTTGTGCCATTTCCTACAACTATATAAAATAACATTTTGGTGCTCGATTTAAAAAAACAAAACAAAAAAGTTCAACTCAAACAAATAAAAAATCTAGGTACTAAAGTATTTGGTGATATTTGGTGGGGATAGATTAGAAAATGAGTTGCTAGAACACAATTACAAGCATTAAAAAATCTCGTGTGATGTGCGCATCCACAACTTCCACTTACCTCCCTACTTTGAGCTAAAATTGATCCTCGCTCGTTTCAGTACAGATATTTCATATATTATTCACTGTGACAATACATATCCGTAAGAAATAATCTAAACGAGAAATCTAAAAAATTATAACATAAATACAATAGTTTCTTAAAAATTTTATTCTGCTCTCGACCATTCAATGCGAATTCGATAAAAAAAATTAATTTGTACCACTACTACCGATGTACTTTACTACTTGAAAATGTTGTTTTTGGCGAAGTACTTTCTAAGGAGGCACTGTTACTAGAACAACGCTTATGTAAGGTGATTATTATTATTAGGGCACTACGGCCCTGCAACAACCCGGGCCTCCTCCAGCCAACCAATCTACACGTCGTCCAGCTACCTGATCCGGGGACGTCCTCTTTTCCGTTTTCCATCTGGTTTGCCACAAACCATCTTTTTGGTTATACTTTCATCGGGTATCCTCTCAACGTGTCCTAACCATCTTAATCTTGCGTAGGTGGTATTTCCTGATTGTAAATTGACTTTTATCATGGTTCATTTAAAATTTGAATTTTCCATCTAAAAATCCTGATAGATGTATCTGTACCCTGTATCATGTATCGTGTATTTTAAGAGATGAATTATTCTCAAATGGCTTTCACTCCTGACCTGTTCTTCTTCTCTATATCACTCTCTACAATAAAACTTATTTGGTGTTAGCTGAAAAAATGAAAAAAACCTAGAAACCCATATTCAACTGATGAAAATTAGTTATGTATTCAAAGATGTTTTGCCCCATTTTTTTGTATCACGTGACTAATGCTACTTTATACTAAATAAGAATAAACAAAAACAAATTTATTTGATTCCTTCTAGGTATTTTTTATATGGAAGGAACATCGGGATAGAAGCGGGTCATCCAGGTGCATGTTTGAAGGATGATAATAACCGCTACACTTTTTGATCGGATCCAGGCCAATTTCTCAGCAACGCCTAAAGAAGATTAACTTAGGGATTGAACGCTATTATCTTTAACTGCACGTAAGTAACTCTGTTCACGAATAGTAAAAGCGGAAAGACCTCGAGCTAAACCTCAGCTGGAAACTCCCTAGATCCTCGCTCATACTTTATGTAGACAATAAACATTTTAACAGAGGCTTCTCAATAAGCCCCCCCCCCCCGACATAGAACAGAAGGGCAAGTTCACTAATTGCCAGCTCGCTTTGTGGATAAAGTTCATTCTAGCTGTGGTTTCTGCGGTCAGTTGTGGCCTCGGAGGAGCAGTTATTTCGTTCTGGGTCAACTTTACGGTGGACCGTCTGTGTTCTTCCTCTAATTGGCAACAGCTCAGTTATTGGTTTAGTTCCCTTATCCTTTTGAAGCTACCTGTAATTATTGATTCTGTTTTCCTTCTGTATTCACTAATAAGGCTACATGTTGTGCTTGTTTTTTTGTTCCTGCTCTCCTGTTACTTCTAATTACGAGCCGAAGCTTTCCATCGATGACATTATTATACTTTAACAAGCATTTTTTTTTCTTATTTAGCGAATTGAATAATCTCTCTATTATATAAAAAAGTTTTTAGTGATCACCGTGTAATATTTGAAATTCTGTCGTCGAAAATCGAGTTCAAACGAATATATTTTGCAAAAAAAAAAAAAAAAAAAAATGAAAGGTAGAAGTTGTTAAGAAGAGAAAAGTAATTTTGGATGGTTGTTTAAAAAACTATGAGCTATGGCCACAATTTGTACAAATGAATTGGGTGCTAAAAATTGGTGAAAACAAAACAACAAAATTAGAAATTCCATGTTAACTTTAGTATGAAAATGTTTTTAAATAAATATATTCTGGTGGCATAACAATGGAACAAATGAGTATTAGGGAAATATTGCCTGCTCGAAATGCCCATGTGAAGAAAAAAATCAATTTCTCAATTTTAAACGAAGTATTATAACCGCAAATTTTGACTTATCCTTAGTTATATGTTTATCGTTTTATAGTTGCCCACGCTCAGCGGAGAAGGGGGTGAGTTAAAGGAAAATAAAAAAATAAATAAATATAATAGCAAAAGGAAAAAAAAAATTAAGAATAAATTACCCCATAGGCGCCACGTTATTTTTTTCTTGGAAATAACGAAAACCCCGCAGCATTATGCACACAATATAGCACCACTATATAAACTATGAAAAAATTATGATCACTGGCGAATACCTTTACATGTAGATAACAGAAAACCTAGAGGTGTTACCTACCCACCTGTTGAATTACCGTGATATTCCATGAACAACATAAAAAAAATAAGTAAATTAACAAGTTGAAAGCAGAGAAAGAACAGCAGAACTATATGTACAAACGTTTAATAATAATAAGAAATATATATACACAGAATGAAAATGGAAAAAAAAAGAATTCTTATCAATTAATAAAACAATTTAAACTTATAGATTGACTTAACCTTAACTAAAATGCTTAACCTTAATAACTATATTTACATTATTATTCTCTTATCCAGGACATGCTGAAGAAACGTCACTGCTCTATATCCCCACTTTTAGTTTTAATGACCGTCCATTGAAGTAGAACACCACCATTTAGAAAAACATAACATTTAAGATGACATTTCTCATATGGTGCTATTTCGGTTCAAACAGTAAAGACAGAGGGCCTTTAAACTATTACCACTTCACATTGAACAATCGTAACGTGTTCCAAAATCAAACTGCTAACTTCACAAAACCAAAACCCACTCGTATGAACATTCGTGTTCAAAATCAAAACTGTTGCCTTCACCAAAAAACAAAACCTACTCGTCTAAAACATATTGTTTATGTTTTGTTTTCACCATGAAAACCATAACACATCTTGTCTACACAGATCTAGCCAGTGTTTTTATTTCACAATGACTACCGTAAAACCCCTTGTCTATGTAAATATCGCTAGTGTTTATATTTCACCATGGCAATCGTAACAGTATCTGGCGATATTGTAACACGTGATTCTATTGATGAGGCCCTTTCTCTTGGTGGGGACAGTTGCGTTCATCGAGAAACCATTTTCCATGGAAGTAATTAAAATTCTAGGTTTAGAATCGACACTCGAAATTCGTGTTGATCGGCATAGTGGTACAAAAGGATTTGTCAATGTTGAATAAAGTTGATCAAATAAGAAACATCCTTGAAAATAGCTGCTATAACGAGACGAATCGAACCCAGGCAAAATGATACAAGAGGCCATTGTGGGAGTGACGGCATTGTGTTGCGGGTCTGTGGCTGATGTAGGGCTGTCAGCTTCAAATCACGTCTCGTTTTTCCGGATGATCCATTCAGAGGTCGCTGTATCTGCTTCCATTGTCCATCCTCCACTCTCTTCTGTCATCTCCTCCTACGCGAGCGGGCCGTCGTAAGGGTCGCTGATTACCTAGAGAATAGAAACAATATAGTACCATTAATCTTGCTCTGAAAATAATTTATATTTTATTTTGTTCACCTTTATCTTATGTTAATCAAAAAATTTTAAAAAAATATATTTTTACTTAAACATATATATTTTTTATTAAATAAATCAAAACTTGTATCCTTTTTTGTCTCAACATTTTTTATTTTTCAACAAACAAATATGGTAGGTTTTTGTATATGGTAGTGACTTTGTGTGGATAATCTTATATAAGAAGAATTAAATATTTATGATTTTAAATTTAAAAAATACATACGCTAATGACACATGTATACTTTCTGTAAACAACGACCCAACTAATGCATCACAAACACTACAGGAACACATAACATCTATTGAAGAATGGTGTAAAAACTAGAGAATCAAAATATATCCTGACAAATCCCACCAGATCACCTTTACTCTCCGTCGTAAACCTCTGCCCTCCTGTCCTACAGTATCCTTTCTAAATACACCACTAATGCCTGTTGAATAGATTCGATACTTAGGACTCCATCTTGACAAGAGACTTACTTGGAATCCACACACAAGGCTGAAACGACAAGAAACTGCTCGTAGATTCCGATTGCTACAACACTTACTTGACAAACGCTCTAAACTTTCCATTCGCTACAAAAAATTAGTATACACTACAATAATCAGACCAATTTGGACATATGGAATTAAGCTCTAGGGCTCCACCAAACCATCAAATTCTTCCCGCATCCAATCGTTACAATCCAAAATCCTACGTAAAATCCTTGATGCTCCTTATTAGGTTACAAATAAACTCATTCACAAAGACCTTAACATCCCATTCGTTGCAGATTTGACCCAAAACAGATATGCGTCTTTTCATTCCAAACTCCTTAACCTTCCTAACCCATTAATTCTTAATCTTTCATCCTTAACAATCCCTGATAATCCTCCGAGGCGTCTGAAAAGAAGATGGCCACGGGACCTTCTAATTTAAATTAATGTTTGAGGTCTAACCAATGGGTGGTAAGATTTTCAAGTGTATATGAAACATACTACATATTTACCTATTGTATTATTTTGTACAGTTGTAAATTACATTAAATAAATAATTTAAAAAAAAATAAAAAATAGGTAACTAAACTTAAGGTTAGGTAAGCTTATTAATAATAAATATGACTCTCTAATAATTGACTTTTTAAATAGGTTTTTAACTTATAATTAATGAATAACCTGGGCAGAATAGCCTGCAAAAGTAATTCTAAATTTAATGTGAGGAAGAAATTATAATTGAAGGTATGTTATATTATTGGTGATAATGTTGTTGTTATAATTGTTAAAAATGAATATATAATATAAGCTGTTAAATATTTAGATGTCCTTGAGGATGGCTAGAATGGCCGAAACGTTGGACTGTTGAAAAATAAAAAGTGTTGAGACAAAAAAGGATACAAGTTTTGATTTATTTAATAAATAATTACTTTGTCTCAAGAAATTAAAATAATATTTATTTTATTAAGTTAATTTTGCATATGGTATGCGGATATATTATAGTAGGATTGAGGGGAAAATCAGCATTTATTTTTTTTTTATATTTATTTATTGCTATTTACAACTGTACATTATAATACAAGCATTTATTAAAATAAAAATTTAACTTTAAGACTGTATAAGGAAAAGAGATAAACAAAATAAAATAAACTCACATAATAAATATAAAATGATTTTATTCAGGATTTTTATTCAATAATAAAAGCCGGTAGAGCTTTTTCATTGGTTCTATATAAAAGTATTTAGCCTTCTTCTTTTTATATAGAACCGATTTTTAAATTTATTTCGTTATTCCTTCCATAATAAACTCTCTAACCACCCAAACCCACTAGTTTCTAACCTTGCTTCCTCTTCCATTCCTGGCAATCCTTTGAGGCGCCTGAAAAGAAGATGGCCTTGTGACCTTATATTGTAAACTGTTTTTAGAGTTCTACTACTGGGAAGTTTCTCTAGATCCTGTATCATATCATTATGTCATTATGACCACATTTACTTGTATTTTTTATACAGTTGTAAATATCAATAAAAAAATAAAAAAATAATTTCTTTTCTTTTCTTTCTCGTGGCAGGTTGGCAGAATGTCTCAGTGATGGACTCTTGTTGCATATACCAGTGTTTATGGTCCGCATTGAATATTATTTTCCCTTTGTCAGCTCTGATCAAGATCCAGTGAAGAGATTCATTGCAACTTACAACCACATCTCTGGTAACTTCATAGTGCGTATTGTTTCTTCCAACTTAGACTTTCCAACTCTGTGAAGTCCGAGGCAGTTCCACTCCATCCTTTGCAGACTGGTAGCCTGGAAATAGAGGCTTCTGTCTCCATGAGGATTGGATCGCCTGTAGTTCTGTTCTTGACTAGTAAGGCAGTGTTAGTATGATTCCTGTTTTGCAATATTCTTAGAATGTATTTAGTGAATCAGTTTTGCGTCTTGGCCTTAAATTGTCTCGTCTTGATTGGTGTTAGTTATGAGGCGATTATAGTTACTTATTTCATTTTTTTTTTTAATAGAAGGCTGTGTAGGTGGCATGTTCGTCCTTCCTTACTTCATGTGGAATCATCATGAAGGACCCTGCTGGAAATTGAACTAAAATGGATTCGTCTGTTTTCGCCTTCCTTTCTGTGTCCTCTTATTATTCAAATAATCTTGGCTGTTTGTTCCTATTTGGATCAAAACTAAATTATGATCTCGTTGGGCTTGACTGTTTGTCGCAGCAAACGTGTGATCACATCGGGCTACTCCGCGATGGGTTTATGAAATAAGTTGAAAAAATAACTTTATTCTGGGACATATGTCCCCTAAGAATAATTACATGGTTCATATA
>NW_027108006.1:772327-774912 GCF_000696795.3 Halyomorpha halys | reverse complement strand
TGTCAATATCTTCCTGTATCTTTTGGATGGCCTCAAGAATTTCGGAGGGGTTTATATGTCCGACTGGCCTCTTCAACACTACGGATTACACGTCGGACTGTCTTCTGGATCACTTTGGGGTCACCAATTGTATATGATCTGACTCCAATTTATAGTGTTAGGTACTCTTGAACAGAAGGCCTCGACAATGTGCGATCACTTAAGTAAGGTATATAATTAGGTAAACAGATAGGATGAGACTTGCAAGTACCAGCTGTAAGTTCTGTAAGGACTGCAATATTACTACAGGGCAGTATACCTGCAGAAACGAAGGAGGAATTTAAATCAAGAGGGTTCCATTCGCCGGGTCTTGCAGAGAGGTAACTTTCTTATACCGGATGCTACTCCTGTAGATACGAAGGAGTATGGACGCCCAGAGGGTTCCAGCCATCGTTCCCTACGGAAGGATAAAGGGCGTAGGAAGGAGGAGAGGTCCCGAGAAGGCAAAGAAATAAAATACAATATACGTTTCCAAATATATAACACTAGAATGTATTGATTCATTAAGTATATTATATTCTCTGCCTCCAATAGACAAGTTTCTCGTGAATCAAGAATTCACACTGAGACCTGATAGTTTTGGTCTAGTTTAGTATCTGGGCAAATAAATGCCATCGAGAGGTACTGCGTGTAAGACGTTAGCTTTAAGTGGATCAGCAGAGATATTTCTATTTGAATCTTTATTAATTCAAATGATACATTCATATATATTACAATATCTTATATAGTTATTAAATGTTGAAACTAAGGTATTTACGATGAATAGTACAAATATTAATATACGGCATTTGCTTGTTGGCAGTTGTAGTTTCCGTATTAGCTGGTAGGTTGCATCATGCCTGGCTATAGTGGTTTAGGTGGCTGTAGTACTTACGGCATATACCGTTAGTTTGCAGTGATGCTACAAAGGTAGTCACGGGTGTAAGCCTTCTTAAATACCTGATAGTTTGGACTTTAATTGTAAGTTGTTATTATGAGAGTAACTTGTTTATTTCATATCTTGCATTATATCAATTAGTTTTGACAGGCTATTTTTGTTTTTAAATTTGTATTAATATTAAAATATTAATCTTAAATTTGTTTATGCATATACCGCTGCATTATTGGTTTTATATCTTTATTATTAATAATTTTAATCCAATTACTGATTTTTGTAAAGTCGTTTAAATATTCAAGCTATAATGTTTCTAAGTGTTTTTTTCTTGTTTTTTTTAATTATTGATATTTACAACTGTATAAAAAATACAACAAGTGAATTTGATCGTACTGACATAATGATATGATACAGGATGTAGAGAAACTACTCAGTAGTAGAACTCTAAAAACAGTTTACAATATAAGGTCACGAGGCTATCTTCTTTTCAAGTGCCTCGGAGGATTGCCAGGAATGTAAGAGGAAGCAAGGTTAGAAACTAGTGGGTTTGGGTGGTTAGGGAGTTTATTATGGAAGGAATAATATCGGGTTCGGGCTAGATCGGTTACATAAGGAACATTTAGGTCTTTATGGATGGTTTTATTAGTAACAAAATAAGGAGCATTGAGGATTTTACGAAGGAGTTTGGATTGTAAAGATTGTATACGAGAGGAATTCGAAGGTTTAGTGGACCCCGAAAGCTCCGTATGTCCAGATGGGCCTTATTATTGTCATGTAGATCAGTCTTTTGTAATGAGTTGTTTAGACCGTTTGTCTAGTAAGTGCTGTAATAGTCGGAATCTGCGTGCAGTTTCCTGTCTTTTCAGTCTTGTGTGAGGATTCCAGGTTAGTCGTTTGTCAAGATGTAGTCCAAGATAACGAATCTGTTCAACAGGGGTAAGAGTCTAAGTGTTTGAAATAGATTATTAAAACTATGAGAAAGTTGTAAAAAAAAATTAATAAAGCTTTCAATATTCAATATCAGGTCAGAAATTTCAATATAGGAGCTGAATCAGGATTCCATTTTTTTTTTTTAATATCTCGTGCTCTATTTTGTATTACAGGAAATTGGAAATCATTTCAGGTGGAAATTTCTTAAGTTCTACTTCAATGTATTCACTTAAATAAAAATTTTAAAAAGGGTGATCAGTTCGTTTTAGTGTTTTTAGTAGTGGGTGTCGCCAGAAGAAGTGTAATTTATGAAAATAAATAATAATAAATAAAAAAAATAATTGAATTGAAAATAATAATTGATTGTAATTATTAAATAAAGTATTATTTAATCATACTATTCATTCCTGAAATTATAGTTTACTTTATAATTAGTATTTGGGACCGACCCTTTGGTTGTCGGCTTTTTGTTGCAAATCTTAGACGCTTTTGCTATATCCACACGTTCAGTTTGTATTGTTTAAGAACTGTTAACAGATAAATATTTGTACTCTGCGTATTTTAATTAATTAATGAATTTCCCCAACCTTTGAATTCAATTGCTCTTGTTTAAGGTTGGAGATTTTTAAATTTAACAATGAGTTCAATCCTTACAGTCCAAAATCCTCCGTAAAATCCTTAATGCTCCTTACTTTGTCACAAATCAAGTCATCCATCAGGACCTCAATGTTCCATATGTTGC
>NW_027108006.1:752429-768167 GCF_000696795.3 Halyomorpha halys | reverse complement strand
GTAAATATCAATAAATAAATTATTAAAAAAAAAAAACAATGAGTTCTATCAATGGTTACATTCTCCAAATATATGTATCATGTCATTTTAAATCTAATAGCAAATTTACTTATCACATATAATTGTATACAGTTGTAAATAACAATAAATAAATTATTAAAAAAATAAAAGTATTGCTCAATATTTTTGCTTTATATAGGATAAAGCAAAAGAGGGGATATAAGAGACATGTTAAAATATATAAAAGACGTGTTAAAACAATTAATCAATAGATACTTATACAACCGGATTCGGAGAAGAAAGGAATAACTGTGAATAAAAAGTATATTACCATTGAATAATATTAATCTCCTTCCCTTGAGTATTCTCGAAATGAATAAATTTTAAATATCAGTTTAAGATACAAATTTATGATGATTATATTCTAGGCAGTTACAACTTCTATTATACGTTTCGTAACCTTAAGGTTCCCCACTGAATGTTATTATCGTTTCGTTTTATATCTGCGGCTTTACTAAAACTGTGTCCATAACGCCCTCTAGTTATTCGGACGATTTAAAATTCTCTGGCCATATTGAATTTTAAATTAATACGAATATTTTACATCCTTTAAAACATTTACATATGCAGTATAGGACTCCAATGGGGGAGTCTTGGCCGAAAAAAAAAAACTCATCAGTAAAATGATAATTAAAGAATTTTGAATAATCATCATCCAAATATAAAGATTTTGGCTTCAATGGTTTCTCGAGAACTGATTTCATAGATTTAAAAAAAAATTATGAACTTCATATTTTAAAGGAATTATGTTGGTATTAAATTATAGTTAGCGACTCCTGATTTAAGATACAAATTTTTTTTAAATTATTTATTTAATGTAATTTACAACTGTACAAAATAATACAATAGGTAAATATGTAGTATGTTTCATATACACTTGAAAATCTTGGGAAGGAACCAACCACTGGTGTGGTTTGTTTGTAGTGACTGGGAAATTTAGAGCGTTTGTCAAGTAAGTGTTGTAGCAATCGGAATCTACGAGCAGTTTCTTGTCGTTTCAATCTTGTGTGTGGATTCCAAGTAAGTCTCTTGTCAAGATGGAGTCCTAAGTATCGAATCTGTTCAACAGGCATTTGTGGTGTATTTAGAAAGGATGCTGTAGACAGGAAGGCAGAGGTTTACGACGGAGAGTAAAGGTGATCTGGTGGGATTTGTCAGGATTTATTTTGATTCTCCAGTTTTTACACCATTGTTGAATAGATGTTATGTGTGCCTGTAGTGTTTGTGATGCATTAGTTGGGTCGTTGTTTACAGAAAGTATACATGTGTCATCAGCGTATGTTGTTAGGACTGTGTTAGGGTGGGTTGGGATGTCAGCTGTATAAACCGTATAAAGAATGGGACCTAGGATACTACCTTGAGGAACACCGGCGGACTGAGAAAAGAGAGATGAGTAGGCTAGGTTATGTTTTACTTTAAAGGTTCTATCAGTGAGGTAGGAGCGGATTATAAGGAAATATGTTGGGATTAGGAATTGACGAAGTTTATAGAGCAGACCTGGATGCCAGACTCGATCAAAAGTTTGTTCAACATCGAGGAAGACTCCCGTGCAGTACATACTGCGCTCTAATGTGGAAGATATGACATCAACCACTCGATGACTCTGTTTTATGGTAGAATGAGATGTTCTAAAGCCAAACTGGTGGTCAGGAATAACATGGTATGAGTCAAGGATTTGATAGAGGCGTTTTAATAAGAGTTTTTCTAGGATTTTGCCCGTAATGGGCAGGAGCGAAATAGGACGGTAGGAAGATGGATATTCAAGTGGCTTGGAGGGTTTGGGAAACATTTTTATTATAGACATTTTCCAAGTGTCAGGGAAATAGGTGGATCGGAGTGTAGGATTATAGATATAGGTAAGGAATAGAATAAGATACAACATTTAAAATAGCAAAAATTATTACGTTGTGAAAGTTTTCATTTTATTTGTTTCCATTTTTACAATCAAGTGTAAGTACAATTAAGTGTTCCATTAAGTACCTTAATTATGCAATCGCATCCTTTAAAAAAATGGATGAAACCATAGCATTCTTTTGCTTTGGTAAAAAACGGGCGAACAAACCGTTGTTTACAGCAGTTTCTTGTAAAGAACATTTTAAATTGTAATTGATATTTGCCGAATTCCGCGACTGGATTTATTGACATCGTTGTGTTTTTGAAATTAATTAAAGCTGGAGGCAGAGCGAGTCTTTTTTCTCTCTTTTAAATGGAATTCAAAAAAAAAATAATAATAAATAACTGATTAAAATACATAAGTCAGTTTGTTTGTTTTTTAATTTTTTTTTTTTTTATAAAACCTTGTTTTTTCTAGAAAGTTAAACATTTAATTAGGGTATTTGTAATATGTTAATAAATTAAAAAAAAAGAAGGTCTTTTTGGTATTAAAGATAAATATCATAAATATAAATAATATACAATATCTTTTCACATTAAATACAAATTTCTGAAAATAACATATGGATTAAGATCTAAAAGGCGTATTGATAATATTTTTTGAAACAATCCAATAAAATAAGTACCAACATAATAAGATATAGTTTTACGCTTAATTATGGTATGAGATAAAGAAAATATAATTCAAATCTGCAACTATATAATTAAATACTGGTACTTGCATCCTTTTATTTTGTATTTCCATTTCACACTTTAACCAGGAGATGAGAGAATGTGCTTAGTAAGTGTAAGCTCAACTGTACAGAAGTTTATCAAAAGTATTTACATCGGGACCTGTTCATGCCTAACTCCAAGTATCCCGAATGTATCTTGAATTTTATTCAATTAGTGTAGGACAAGAAGGGTTGAATTGTGACACTTTTCTGCTTTTTAATGAACACTTTTATATTTCTTTTAATAAAATTATTATTCTCTGAAGGGCAACTTGGGTTAGTGTGTTAGCTTTAATTATTATTTCGATATGATAATAACAAATCTTTGGGTCTCATTCATTAATAAAATATGGCCTATCTGTATGTAGCGTTGGAAATTTTCGCATCGCGGTCACTTTTGCACCTTCTAGCCGCTTCCCCCGTCTAGGTTGGGCGGTTAGCGAAGAGAACCGAGAACTGAGAAGCATTTGTTATTTTTTTCTAACTTTCCAAGTATTAATTTTTAAAACAAAATTAAAGATAGTTTAGCGAAATTGGACATTCGTCATTTTAGCCCTTTCAGTCTATTTCAATGATAATAAAACCTATTTGACATATTTCGAGTTTAATCAAAACCTTTGGAGGCATTTTCGTGGAAAAAAAAAACAAACAAACGAAATAATCAATTTTATAAAGTGGTGCTTCCAGTCAGTTAATATTATCAAAAACTTTCCGACAAAAATCCAGACATATGCCCGCCCTAAATATATAATTCCAGTTTTTGAGGTAGGCTGTTCACACACACCGCGAGATTTAATTATTTGGAGAGGCGCCCTCCATTGACTTTACCAAGAGCGGTGGCAGTGGCATGCTTCAGGTTGGCTACTGGACATGACTGCGGCACCACCTGAAGAGAATATGAGTGGCTGACTCTTCAGACTGCGTCCTGTGTGGAGATGGTGAGATGACCAGCGATTACATATTTACATGTGCGGCAACGGCCGACTAAATTTCAGACAGGAGTTACGTGAACAAAGCTAAAGTATACTGGGCTGTTCGAAAGAAAATAACAAAAATGCCTCCTTTGGTGTAGGAAAAAAAAAAGTTATTTGGACTTAGAGAATCTTAAAATGCGTATTTCCATCTAAAACTCGAGTTAAAAAAAATATAAAGGTTTTCCACTTTCATGCTTTTTATTTGTAATAAAATTAAAAATGATAAAAAGGTTAATTATATCAGTTTTAATGAAAAAAAAATCCGCATTCGTCAAAAGTCATAGTTACTGGGAGCCGGAAAAGGGATCGATTCTACCATGTTATATATGTGTATGGTACTTCGTGATCTTCGTATCACGAAACAAATTTGAGAATAACCAAATTTTGAGAATTTTTCTACAACTCTCCGAAAAAAAAAAAAAAAAATGAAAATGAAAATCTTTACCGCTACAACCCCCGATGGGACAGGGGTTCAGAACGTTGTATGGAAGTACAGTTTCTTAATCAACAATTGTACAAGGTACTGATTTGTTCACGATCAAGCTCAACCGTTAAAGTCTTTCTCAATTAATGCTACTTTCTTTATAAGGTACCTCAGGAGGCACACCAAAAACCCAGGTTTTGAACACAGCAACAGATTTAATAATTATCTGCCTTAGCTGAATTCGAACCCGCCTCCTTAGAGTTGGTAGCACAGTACTTTAAATTATACTGATTTCAATTTCGATTCTTATCTCTCTTTAATTTCAATCTAATGATTTTAGTACCATTAGTTCACATTTAATAGTGAACATATTAAGTGAAATATTTACAATATACCTTAACAAATGTTTTTGTAAATTGAGTGTAATTGGGACTTAAGATATTTTTACTAGAAAAATAATTATTCAGCTTGTTTGATGCCTATATTCTAATGTATAAAACTACAAGATATGAACTTAAATTTATTGAAAGCTCTAAAGTTGTATAGTGTTAACTGTTCGAAGAAAGTTGAACAATATTAGGAGAATGTAATATCGAGTGAAATCGTTAAGAGGATGGCAATATAGGAGGATCATGGCTGTAACAACTTTCCTTTGGGGTTACAGACACACACGGCATATTCTCTCTAAGTACTATACCAACTAGAAGTCCCTACCTCAGAGATATTTCTGATACAAATTAGTTTTCGAGCAAAGTTGGCTAATGTGGTCCTTAATATGGCGACGATTTTCTATACGGATTCCTGCATATTCATATTGCAATATATTCTCTAAGCTAGATAAATTACTAAAGTTTTAATCACAAAATTATAAACAACGGATGAGTAATATACTGTAAGGAATAATAATAGGTAGAAATCATGTACACCTAAATATTAGCCATAGTATGAATTATTGATATCTACACTACTACAATCCATGACGAGTCAGGGATTCAGTCCTTTGTTAAAAAGTATTATTTATTGAATAACGGTTGTGCAAGGTTGTAATCTATTCATGATCATGTTCAACCGTCGGATTTTCCTAAAAAAAAATTATGCACTTTTTGAATTTAGATAGCCCCGGAGGGCTTTCATAACCCACAGGTTTGACTCAGAATAAATAATTGTATGCCAAGCCCAGATTAGAACCCGAGTTCTAAGAATAAATAGCACAGCGTCTTACCCACAAAGCCACCCTGCTCTTCAGTATAAGTAATTACATATAAATTAATTTTCTGGCTCTGTAGGTATCTTTTTCAGTACATCCTTCTGTAAGGCGATTTTTGATGGCTTATTATAGATTGTGATGGAATGTTGTCCTTAAGTGGTGCAAAAAAAAGTTTCAACCTTATTATACTTTCACAGTAAAAACTTGTGAAAAATTTATTATTAGTCATTAACAGATTAACAGTGTTGGTTTACATGCCGTTTTTTAATTTCAGGCGCTTTTTAAATATTACTCGATTAAACTATCTTAAAGTCTCATCTTCCCGTATTTAAATTTCAAAAGTGATATAGGACCATCGCTAGTGTCCGGTGGGGAATGATTGCCGTCTGGGCTACTACTGTATAAAACTTATTGTTTTGGCTGTGAAATTGTAATAAGTTAGGATTTCATTTTTTTTTTTTATCATATATGGATAACATTCCATCAAAATATATATTCTGTCATTGAAAATCGCCCAACAAAAAATTTATTAAAAGAGACTCCTACAAAGCAAGAAAATTAATTTATATGTAATTGTTTATTACTAGTGAAGAGTGGGTAAAGATGTCGTTCTAAGAACTCGGGTTCGGATCTGGCTGTGGTATGCAATTATTTATTTTGAGTCAATCCTGTGGGTTAGGGGAACCCTCCAGGGCCAAACTAACCTCAAAAAGTGCATATTCTTGAATGGGGATAATCCGACGGTTGAGCATGATCATGAATATATCATCTTTTTAGTACCTTGCACAACCGTTATTCAAGAAATGATTCTTTTTAACAAAGAACTAAACCCAACTCCTGAATTAAACCCAGGGGTTCAGGTCAGGAGCCTATGTAATTTTTCATGGTGTTTATTAAAAATTAATTTATTATAAATACATTGTATTAAAATTTTTTATTGATATATACTTATAATGACCTGAATGGCCGAAACAATGGAGTGTAAAAATAAAATTAAAAAAAATATTTTTAAAAAATTCATTTTATTTCGTCCCAAATTTGTAGGTTTCGTGATAAAAATAAGGTTTTTTTTTCTTGGCTAGTTACCAATCTTTATTCTCCAACCATTTATATTATATTAAGGTTTTATCAAGAATATATCCCTCTTCTTTTCGGACCTCTTCAGGTGTTTACTCCTTTATTATTATCATTATATCTTGTGTTTTTTCTTTCCTAATTATATTTTATTTTTCATCAATGTCTTCAAAATATTGGTTTAATAGTCATTTTTTGTACCATAGAATTTATACTTTTTAAAATTATATATTGATACTGATGCGTTGTCCTTTTTCTTTTTTTACTTTACTAAATCTAAGTACACAGGTGAAGATGGACGGACGGTCCGAAACGATGAGGTGAAGGATAAATATTAAAATGTTCGAAAGATTTAAATAATATTTAATGTAGAGTAAATATTTTAAATCTCGTTTCTAAAAAGTATTTAACTATAACTCAATAAAATAATTACACCCTTATTTTCTTGAAAACTTACAACATTTAGTAGAATTATGATATATTTTTATATATACTATATAATATAATATTAATATTATTTTTGTTTTTAACAATGACTATGTTTTTCTTCATGGCAATGATTCACATTTTTACAATCACTTTAAATGTAAAATAACTCTGTTATTTTATATGCTAACATATATCCTTCTTGTAAGAGTACAAGAGCCCGGAAGAAAAAAAGGCAGTTATCTCACCCCAATTTTTGATTAGTTCAATAAAAACTATGTATAATTACTAGTCAAAATTGATGAGTCTGCCAAGTATAGGTATTCAAAAATTGCGGCTGTTTCAAAACCTTAAAAAAAAAAATTATTTTTCATTCGGAGCTTTTTTACTGTGCTTTAAATGACGATCTCTTATGTCTTCTTGTGTTGTTCCTAATTTTTAATATATAGAGCTCCGAATGAAAAATTAGTTGTTTTTTTTTATCGCTTTGAAACAGCCGCCATTTTTACTCCCCCTACCTATACTTGGCAGACTTATCAATTTTGACTATTAATTATTCATAGTTTTCATTAAAGTAATCAGAAATTGGGGTGAGATAACTGCCTTTTTTCTACTCTTGGGTTCTTTTACTGTTTTGCACCATAATTCACAAAATGGTATTTGACACTTAAATAAATTCCCCAAAAAATTTAAATGAGTTTCATACAAGATTACAAAGCTATTATTTATTCTCTCTTTTTATTACATGAAATAAATTATTTTCGAATTTTTAATTTTATAAATAATTAATATATCTTTAACGAATGTTAATAATATATCCATTTAAATAATTAATATATCTTTAACGAAGATATCAATAACGAAAAGTAATAATAATACAACTGAAATAAACACACGTTAAGCTCATTGTGAATAACTTTTTAAAATGTTCTTTTTTTACGTTTAGAATGTTATGTGAAACTAAAGCTTAAACCTATTAGAAATATATCTTTTTGGTAAGAATTATAATTTACTTTATTCTGAATTAAATATACAAGAACCTGTTTTTTCTGTGATATAAAAATGACGAATTTAAGTTATTTGGCTATTGGTGTTTGATTTCGAAGTAACAAATCTTAATGTGTTCAGTGGGCAGTAGCCAAAAATTATATAAATAAATTGGATGATGTCAGAAAAGGGCTATTCGAAATTAAGAATTATGAAATATAATGTCTTAATAATTAAAGTGTTTTTTTCTAATCGCAACAGTAAATAAAGAGTATTTTCAATTTGATATATGTATTTCATTCAAGCATGTTGATTACTTAGGTTTATATACTCCTGGAATGATACCTCCGACCAATGAAGGTAAAATAAATACTTATAAGAACCTCTGAGCTGAAATTGTGCTCTCAAGATCTGATATCAAACCCCTTTATACTTGAGCCAATATCGCATATTGGATTGCCTATCTAAAAAAAAATAAAAAAAATAAAACTATTATGTTTATAAAATTTTATATAAACTTATAGTGAATCGGAACATAATAGTATTAATGGATCTTATTTTGTAGTTTTAAATTTGATTTAGTTAAGTAGTTATATAATAATTAATTACATTTACATCATGCATAAGAAAATTAAAATAATAATTTTTAGTAATATATAATTTATATGACACGATAGTTGCAGTTAATGTTACATTTCACAAGACTATAAAGCGTTGACGAGGGTCTGCATTAACATATTTGTAGCATTAAACATACGACGTCAGCATTTACATAATCGTTTATCATATCCCGTCTGTTCTGGATGTCTCTCGAGATCCAGACAAGGGTTGCCTTGACCTGAGTCCAGTCAATATACTAGCGATCGTTCTGAAAAAATAATGTCTGATTTTTATTCTAAGATACATATTTTTTCTAGGGGAGGCATATTAATTAATAAAACAAAGATCAAAACTAATATAGGTCATTAAATTGATATTATTCACCTGATTAATGTACCTTGGAACTGAACTAGAATAGTAAGATTATATATACGAAATAATTATTGAGCGAATAAACATACTAATTAAAACGATTATATAATTATGAATCCTTATATAATATCTGGTAACAATCCTTTCTATATAAAAAAATCACTTATCACAGTATATACTAACTATAAGCAAATTATTACAATTTTACATTCAAATCCAAATATGTTTTATAAATAACTAATAAACTTTCTATATTTATATTAATCAATGTATCGTGCTCCACACATTCAAAACCACATTTATTATTAGTATTAGTATTTTTTAGCTCAATTATACTTGCGTATTTTTATTAATTCATAAAGTAGATGCAAATTTTTGGAATATAAATTTATGTTTTTCATTTATTATTTCGCAATGGTTTCAAACTTCTCTCTTCAGTTATATTTTTGAATAAATAATACATTACAAGAATTGACTTACAAGTTGTGAAACTAGCTTAATATAAAAAAAAATTAAATAATTTAAACTTTTTATATTTTTTGTGGGTCTTGAGGATGAGTTAATGACACAAAATTATTTTGGCGACGTTTTGCAACTTAATTGTTTGCATAGTCATACCCTACAATGAGAAAAACAATTCTTTTTTTTAGAACAAATACTTTTTTCAAATAATTGCTATAATAAATACTACATGTAACTAGTGTAATTTCTGATTAAAAAATATTACAATTAAAACATTGGTTAATGAAATCATTACTTACAATTTTAATATCTGTGTGTTCTAATTTGTCATCATACTATCTTCAGGTTTAGGCCTGAACTGAGTCGGTTTTGAAATGGAGGTAAGGTTTGTTTAAGTTTTCCAACTTGTAACCTTTTTTTTTTTTTGTTTTTCCTCCCAGCAGTATTCCGGTAGTCAGTTTGATATTTATATTTTGAATTTTGCTTGTTTCTATTTTATGTCATTAATTGTGTCTAATGTTATTGGAGTTCTATCAGTGGGTTGAACCTCCACATGTTTGTATCATGTCACTATGTCACCTACAGCAAATTTACTTGTTGTATATATGTGTATACAGTTGTAAATAACAAAAAATAAATTATTAAAAAAAAAAAATTGTGTCTTATGTGTTCATTAGGTTATAACATGAATTTAAATTTTGTACATCCGATTTTTTATTAGTAACTCGATTCTTATATTTTTATATAGTAATCGTTCTATTTAAATTTTTCTTGATGTTGTTTTTTTTTTCCTGATGTATGATTTTTAGTGCTTCAAATTTGTATTTATGTCCTGTTTGTCTACAATGTGTAGTGAGAGCTGTTTGGTCAGGTTTGTTGGGATTGTTTGTTATAGAGTTACAACTATATTTGTGTTGATACACCCTTTTTGTAAGATACTGTTCTGAAGTTCAAAAATAGGATATCCCGCAGTTTTCTTCACGGGGAATGTCGAGCATTATATTAGATTGTAGTTCTATTTTGTCTTTTTCTTTCGTACGGGTGTAAAGTTTAGATATAGTGGCCGTGTTTTTATATGTAATTGCGCTATAGTTTTATTATTGCTTCGAATTTTTGATATTCTCTCTGAAAGTGTGGATATATATAAGGGATTATTTAGTATCTTTTGCTGTTGGTTTTATGGGTTTTTCAAGGTCACTTACTTTAGTAAGTAATAGACTAGTTTATGTGGGTACCTAGGAGGAGATCTACAACTTTATTTTCTGGTGTGTTTTTAGTATTTAGGGGATGTTAATTTTTGTGCCCGGTTTATTAACTTTTTAGTTGTGTTGATTTTGCATCTTTTTGGACTTTGGCTGGTATAGTGCATATATCTTCCACGGGGATTAGGTTTTTGCCAGTGTTTGTTTTTATTTCTCCATTCGATTTTATAATTAAAATGACATCTGAAAATGGTATTTTGTTTCCTATTTCAAATTCAATAGTAAAATTGACTGTGGAAGCGTTTTCTTTTCATTGTTCTTAGTTGGAATCACGGTTTTATATAAAGTTGCGAAACGTCGCCATAACAAAGTTGTATCATTGACTGATCCTCAAGAACGACCAAAATAAAAATATACCTACAAGAGTCAAGAGTCAATTGAAAATTTTTCAATTAAACTTTATATTTATAAATTTCGCCTCAATCTTGTGATATAGTAAATTTAAAAAAAATACAGAAATATGAGTTAGTTATACTTTTGCTTATTAGGCCGCTGTGAAGACTGCAGCAATTTTATGAGCTAGGACATTACAATATTAATTTATCTCTAACGATAAAACTAGTAATTCAACAAACAAAATAAAAATACTGAAATGAAAAAAAAGTAAAATAAATAAAAAATTGAAATAACTTATGAAGTGAGTAATGATAAAACGAATTTATAATTAATAAAGATGAGGTATTGAATTCGTAATAAATATGGAGTGAACAGGATTAAAAATAAGAATAAAACATTAAATATATAATAGATTTAATATTATACAACATACAATAATATATACAATATGTAACAAGATGTCTTATATAAAGAATACAAAAAAGAAAGCATTAAACGTAAAGAGCAACTAAGGGATATAATAAAACAATATAACATAATAAAATTATATAACAATACGGTAAAAATAAAGAGATGAGTATATATAAATAAATAATAAAAATATTTATACACATACACACTCATATATATAGCTAGTTTTACTAGTAATGTAATGAATGAAGGTCATTAAGTGGAGTTAACCCAAACTACAGGCAGATATGGTCATTTGGTGAAGATAAATCAGTTATTGAGATTCATAGTAAGAAAGTCAAATATTTCTTTTTTAATTTTCTTTGTGGTTTATATATTTACTAGTTCTTTTGATAAACGATTTAACAGGTATGGTACCATAGTTTGAAATACGTTTCTCAAATCTGTTGTTATATGGTGGTTCTTTAAATGTCGGTTTTCTTTTCTAAATAAATTACTATTAATAAATTTCAGGATAATTTCCTAAAGTAAAGTAGTTTAGGTAGTAATGTGGCAATAATTTTAGGATTTTCTGCTTTATTACGTAGTTTGCAAAGAAGTATTTATATCAAAATGTAGATATTGAAACACAAAGGACCTGATACACTATTCTGCCGCACACATGTTTTATATCATTTAAATCCCTAAATGTATTAACAGTTTTTGCTCTCAACAAAACATTATATTTTTTATTATTGGTCAGCCGTAACTATAATTCTGTTCTTTTAGATATGTGGTATAAATTTAGAAATATATTATTTACGAGTCTATTAATATTATAATAATTTAGTTTAATCATAGTAATGATTAGATTGGTATTATTTTGATTAGATCATATAATCAGTTATATTGGACCAAATTGATCCTAAACCGCAAATACAAAAGTTCCTAAATAGCCACTGCCAGTTGGATATATAGCCATCAGTTCTCCACTTTCCTGTTCGGAAAACTTTTTGACGTTACTTATTTCCTCCCGTCCCTTCCCACGTCACAAATTTCTTTCCCTCCTCTTCCGCAATATATCCGCCAATAAACTTCGGACACGTCCCTTTCTCAATTTAGTTTGTATCCTGTTAGTCATATCTACGTTTTGGTTAAATTTCTATGCTACTTCGTTGGGATTGAAAGCACCAATTTATTTTTGTAAAAAAGAAAATAATAAGTTTTAAGAACAAATATAATTATTTCATAAATGACGAAGTAATTTATTTTGACAGCCGTTTCTGAGCCCATCTTCTTGATTCCACTGCTTAAATAACATTGTAAGAATGAATGTGACTAAAATTTATTTATGGTAAGTCGAGATACGTGCATAGAAATAATTTAAAATTTTGACTTTGACTTTGAATCTGGTAGGCCATTGATTATGCTTTGAATGTCTAGATTTGAAACTTTGCCAAAAATGTGGCATGCTATTCCTCTCTACACAATCTCTAGACAAATTTTATTTTGTTTTTTGTTTATTTTATTTGTCAATGTTATTTAATTTTGTTTATTGTATTTTAATAATAAAAAAAAGTCCCAATGAAAAGCCCCCCTCCCAAACACTTACCACCAGAAATGGCTTAAGAGTCTGAATGAACTTAATTCTTTTTGTTATCACGTTGACATGCTTCTAGAGGAAGAACTTGAAGTAACTGAAAAAAATGTTCTTGTCAAAAGCGGAGCCGGTTCGAATCTGGTCTGGGCTGGTTGACTTTTATTTCTTGATTGACTCTCGGAATAAGTCTTGACTTTTCCACTCTGGCCAAAATATGTTGGTAACCTTAAGGTTGAACTTCAAATAAAAAATATCTGGTTAAGAACCAGATCTTGAACTAAATCCAAATAAGACAAAATGTATCGTTAGCTAGGAAAACGGTGACTTTTGCAGTGATATAGATACAGGAGGGAATGGGTAAAATAAACAAGGTAATAGCCTGAAATTTTTGTTTTCTGTTGCAAAATTACTTCGCTCATTTTCCAATTACTGTTTCGGACGTGGCTGTGCAGTATTAGAGTTTTTTAAATATAATTTTTCTTAATATGGGCCGATTAATTAACCAGAGAATTAAGATGGTTACAAAACGAAATCCTTGAATTGAACCGAGTAATGATAGTTCAGATAACCGCAAAGCAGCGAGTAAAAGGGGCGTGTAAATTGGTTGGATTACTGAATAAATGAATTCCTAAAAGTTAATAACCTTTGTGTAAACTGGTTAACGTCTCAGGGGTAGTCCAAAACGTAGATGGGAGGTCTGTGTCTAGGCTGATCTCGCGAATTTGGGTTTGGAGTGTGTTCGATAGACAGAACTGTGGGGACTGCGGTTGGTTGTATCGGCATAGAACCTTCGGGTTCGCTAAGCCTTTTATTTATATATTTAAAGTCTTACAGATCATTACTAATTTTATTTTAAAGAAAAAATATTTATTATTTTTCATACATTGGTAAAAAGGTGAGTCGAGGTAAGTGCATATCCCTAGTAAGTTCATAAATGCGGATATACCTCAAATTTGAATTGTTAGAACTTCCATCTCCATGAAATTAGAAGAAACTTCACCCTATTTATTTTCAACTACTAGGAAGTGGGCTCAGGGATCCTCAGGTCGATAGTGTAAATATTGTACATAAGAGTGTAAATGAAATGGTGATTATTTTATTTATTTATTTTTGATGTACATAGCTTGATTATGTTTATTTTATTTATCCTTGTGTTTGCATAACATTTTAGAGAGAGTTTATTTATTTGTATGTAATTTTTTTTCAATTATTTATTTATTTTTATTCGTATATTAATTTATTGTAGTATGATTATAATCAGTTATCACTATTACTTATTGCCCTACAACTTTGTGGTAGATTGTAATATTTATCAATAACAAAAATTAAATTATAATTATGATAATAAAAATATATAATTAATTATTTTTAAAATTAACAGATCTATTATATTCGAACTAATTCTTTAGTAATTATATGTGATATAATTTATTAAGACTCTTTAATCAATATTTTATTTGCTTAATATCTAATTAACTCTGTTGCTTTTTCTTTTTTACAAAACAGAAAATAGATAATATTGAAATTGGATGATAACTTCATAAACTTATTTAATTATTATTACCCATTTCTTTTTTCTTAACTTTTTTACAGCCTTGTACATAAGCTAAATGGTTTGCTTTTTACTAAAATATTAATGCAATTAAATATTTATTTTTTAAATTTTTATTTCTAGGTACGTTATCTAATCTCCAATTAGCTGTTCATCTATCTTTATTTTAAAAATATGTATTCTAAATCAACTCAAACCTCTATTATTCTAAACAATTATTGGATTTGCTATAAAAGCTGTCGGATGCAGGTTGTAAATACCTCATCGCCTGTTAGGTCCTAACATACATCAACACTTGTTATACTTCCATCAGAGCCCTGTTGACAGTGCAAGCATCAGGGACGCTTCTACATCGATAGGAACAACTCGATTATTATTTCTTGATTGTCTCTTATCGATCTCTAAGTTTCCTATTTTAATGTCGGTCAGAATTTTTTTCGATGTACGTTTTAATTTTATTTTGCATTCTGAAATAAAATAAACTTTTATGCAATTGAAAAAAGATCCTTATGATTGAAAATTCAGACAGGTATTTTAATATTTTTCTCATATTGATGTAAACAATGGTTATGTTAAGGAATCAATCCTTAGAATCCAAAATCCTTCGTAAAATCCTCAATGCTCCTTACTGTGTCACAAATAAAATCTTACATGAAGACCTTAATGTTCCCTATGTAACCCATCTAGCCCGAACCAGATATCACTCCTTCCATTTTAAACTCTAACTACTCAAACCCCCTAGTTTCTAATCTTGCATCTTCTTCCATTCCTGACTATCCTCCGAGGCACCTGAAAAGAATATGGCCACGAGACCAGCTAATGTAAAATGTCATTAGAGCGCGGAATGTACTGCGCGGGAGACTTTTTCGACGTAGAACAGGCTTTTGATCGAGTCTGACACCCGGGACTGCTTTCTAAACTCCATAAATTCCTACCTCCTACATTCTTTCTCAACATTAGTTCCTTTCTCATTGATAAATGGTGGTAATATCTTATCCCGAGTTTCCACTTCCAATACATATGCTATCCTCTCGCCCAAAAATCCTACTTATTGGTCTACATCCCTAAAAAAACGGCCGGATATCCTTGACATATTTATCACCTTCCAGATCTCCTCCTCTCAAACCATTGTTGAATCCCTGGATGACCTTTCATCAGATCATAGTCCAGTTCTCCTTTTTTTAAATTCAAGCTTCGTGCCTAAGCCCTCCACTCCTTCATTGATTACAGGAAGAGTTGACTGGGACGGATTTGGATACGACTTAGAACAAAAACTAGACTTGAATATTCAACTAAAGACAAAACAAGACATCGACGAAGCTATAGAAAAACTCACAGAATCAGTAAGAACAAGTATAAATGACAACACTTATAGAACTAGTAAAATGAATAATAATAAACAAACT
>NW_027108006.1:722160-751524 GCF_000696795.3 Halyomorpha halys | reverse complement strand
ATAGAGCAGGCTTTTGATTGTCTGGCACCCGGAACTGCTTTACAAACTCCGTAAATTCTTACCTCCTACATATTTTCTCATCATCCGTTCCTTTCATACTAATAGATTGTTCCAAGTTAACCACAATGGTTTCTATTCATCCCTTTATTCTCAGTCCGCTGGTGTTCCTGAAGGTCCCAAATGGTCCCAATCTCTACACCGTCTATACAGCTGACATTCCAACCAATCCTAACACTATCCTCACCACGTATGCCGATCACACATGTGTGCTCGCTGTTAATAATAACCCATTAATTGTATAACCCAAAATCTTCAATCCCATATCACAGCCCTCGAAGATTGAGGCCGTAATTGGAGGATTAAGATAAATTCCAACAAATCCTATCAAATCACCTTTACCCTTCGTCGTAAATCTACTTACTGCCCTACAGTTTCATTTAATGATGTTACTCTTACCCCTGTCGAACAGATCCGCTACCTTGGACTACATTTGGACAAACGATTAACCTGGAATTCTCACACCAGACTGAAAAGACAGGAAAATGCACGCCAATGTCGACTATTACAGCACTTTCTAGACAAACGGTCTAAACTTCAAACATATTACAAAAGACTGATCTACATGACTGTAATAAGGTCAATCTGGACATATGGAGTTGAACTTTGGGGCTCCACTAAACCTTTGAATTCCTCTCGTATTTAATCCTTACAATCCAAAATCTTTCGTAAAATACACAATGCTCCTTACTTTGTCACAAATAAAATCATACATAAAGACCTTAATGTTCCCTATGTAACCCATCTAGCCCGAACCAGATATCACTCCTTCCATTTTAAACTCTAACTACTCAAACCCCCTAGTTTCTAATCTTGCATCTTCTTCCATTCCTGACTATCCTCCGAGGCACCTGAAAAGAAGCTGGCCACGAGACCAGCAAATGTAAAATGTCATTAGAGTGCTACCAATGGGTAGTTTCTCTACACGCCTGTAACACTCCAATTTAACTTAGATCAGGTTTACTAAATGTATTATAATGAACATTTGTAAATAGCAATAAATAAATATTTTAAAAAAAATGTTAAGGCTTTTTTTTAAAACCTTTTCGAAACGATTTTTGGAAGTTAACGATTAGTTCTTACGTCTTTATAAATTTCATTACAAATTATATCAATTTATTAATAAACACTTTTAAAATGTATATTTTAACCAAATAGTAAAAATTACAAAATACAGCTTCATTTTTTATTCTATCCCACCACATATTTTAGGACTTGGGTCTAAGTGGTAAAATATATTATTGAAAAATCAAAGCAAAAAAGTAGCACAATTTTTCATAGTTACATTTATAATTTATAGTATAAATAGAGATATGTCTTACGAATACATTGATTGAATTCGTAAACTTAACAATAAGGGACGCGACGGCCATGCGCGTTGAAGGTCCCAGAGCTCTCGGTTCAGAACGTTGTGGGTTCGATTCCCTTTTGGGGCAGTTACTTTATTTATGGGCGGTTCATAAAAATGAATCTTGACAATCCCACCTTGGATAGTACGTGGCGGTAACTTCAAAGTAGGGGTCTCATGGTTGAAATATTTTCTTTTAACTTACACCATGGCTTAAGTTGGTATAATATATGTAATTACACTTTAAAATATAGTCGTACTCTAGTTTTAGTATATTAAAATAATATTTTGATTTATAGATAACCACATAAAGGTGTTCTAATGTTCCAATTTTTTTTTAATTTAATAATATCCAGTGTAATAAGCAGGTCATTAATAATGGAAGCTAAAACAGGGTAGAATAGCCGCAAGGTGCTAATTTGCAACCATTAACCAGGCTTGTAACAGTGTTGCTAACAGTAACCGCAACCGAATGCCATAGCTGTAACTGTTAAATAAGGCCCATTAGGTTGGTAGCACAGGCTAACGAGAGGCTTTAGTTTTATGTCTTAATTACCGGATTAAACCAAGTTTTGACCAGGATTGTACGTACTTAACTTTGAATCGTGGCAATGCATTATTAATTTTTTTTTTAACTTAAGAGGTATCGCAACTTAATTTAATTTTTGTGTTGTATTTATGTTTACACCTTCTTAACGGAAACCTCTACATCACGTATAAAGTGATCTTTCGCATGGGTCTCAAGTTTCACAGTATTTAAGTTTATGGAAGATTGCTGATTGACCGTGTGTAACAAAAAATGGAATATGGTCCAGGTGCGGTCAAATTAAACTCAAATAGTAATATTTTGTACTATTTGAGTTTAATTTGACCTCACCTGGGCCATATTTCATTTATATTTAAGCTTATTTTTACAGCGGTAACACAGTTCGAAATTTTACAGAAGTAAATAAAAATCAATAATAAGTTACAACAGATGACATTCACATACAGTGATTTTTAGAAGATTTTTTAATGTAAAAAATTAAACTTTTTTCTTATCTAGAATAAGATTTTAATGAACATCGCTGTTCTCAGAAGCCTATAACTATAACTCATCCTCGATTTTGAAAGCCTTAAAAAAGTAGATTTTTCAATTAATTTTTCTTAGGAAATGAAATTTTGACATTGATTATACTACACAGATGTTTCCCAAATGTATTGGATTGTTACTTCGATTCGCTTTATCTTATATTCTTAAAGAAATTCCCTCATCTTGGACAGAATTCTACAATACCTAAGACACTTCCCTCTCTTAAAGAACACAAGTGGTCGATGGGAATTTTATTTGGATATTGCTTATTACCGCAGTGGTAGAAAACATTGTTATATTCATTTCTCGTCCCTAACATTTGTGGTTTTCAGGATATCGACCGGCCGGAGCTCTGGTAGTTGAGGCGCAAGTTTTAACAACCTGAGAACTGCGGGTGATGCCGGTTTGAGTCCGGCCACAGGACTGTACTTTTTTTTAAAACCTTGATTTACCACCATGGTTATAATAGGTTGGTCACCTCTAGATAGTCCCCAGCCCGTATGTCAGAAATGACCTTGAAGGGGGTCATAAATAAAAAAGTCTTCATTTTCATTAGCGACCGACTACGATGCACTTTTTTTCTTCTGTTTATGGGTAGTAGCTATGATTTATGTTTCCTAATAACCGAAAATAATCCACGATAGAATAAATCCTTTGTGGTCATGATACCGTATCTTGTAACTTTTGAAGGACTCTACTATACATTTTTTTTAGGAAACGTTTTATTTTGCAGTAATACCCCCAAAACATTTTGAACGTTAAGTGTTTTGAAAATTTTTATAGCACGCTCTAGCGGTAACAAAGTGTAGTCTAAAATTGATTTTAAAATACGATTTTTTAGAAAATGTTTATTCTTTATAGATTGTTTATCTTTGTAAAATGTTTAGTATGCTAATTATGTGTGAAAACTTAAAAATTTTCTGAGGTATCCAAGGTAAGGGATAAAAACGATATTGGACGACATAAAACATTCAAGAAATTAATTTTTAAATAACCATAAATTAATTTTTTTTATTAAATAAATCAAATGGTACCTTGTTTTAGTCTCAACACTCTTCATTATATCAATAGTCCAATGTTCCGGCCATCCTCAATGACAATCTTCAAATATAAATTCTCGTCTCACATTAAAATTTAAAAGCATTCTGCCCATGTCATTACTTATAAGTCAAAACCACTCTATTTTTCAAAACTTCATTAGATTTTAAGTTTTAATTTTCGATTAATCTACACTATTAATATCATATAAGCAAACTATTTATAACCTTATATACATTTGGCCAAACTTAAGGGCAAATAGATATTACTGATGTAAGTACACAACCATACTATAAAAATAAAACTAACTAAATAATAATAAAAATGTAGAATAAAATAATTATGTGTAAACTAAAATGAATGGAGATAAAAGTATATTTACAAATCATAAATAATACTAAAAAAAATAGGCGAATAACTAAGTTACGGAAAATAAGAAAACGACTTAAATCAATTCAAGGATCATATTTAGTATTTTTGTGGCATAATTTATAAATTGCAAGAGTGGTCTGGAGATTGTTGAAAACTAATTTATTAGTTTTTATGGAGCTATAAGAAACGCTTTCGAAGGGATGGGAGTTTTCTCTACTTGTGGAATAAACTTTCCAAGGAGACCATACACATGACGCACTGTTCTGTTTTTTACAGATAATTTATTCTATAGATTTTAGCTCCCAAATTAGTTGAATTTAAATCCACTTACTAAGTTTTAATATTTGAAATATTTAATAAACTGCACAAAATCTGAGATTAAGCCATTCTATATGGGAATAGAAAAAGAACCGTCTTGTCTTTTGCTCCCAAGCTAACCTAAAATTATGTAACATTGTTCTTTAGTAAATAAAATAAATTCTTTTACTTATCTTTACCATCACTTGTTGATTAAGCTCAACTATTTTTTCTCCAAGTCTTAGTAGTATGATTTCAAGCTAACAGCCCTGATGAAGGCTAAAAATTCAGGCCGAAACGTTAACACAATTAAATAAGTTACTTCAACTTATACTTTCCACAATATTCTATCCTTTCGTTTTCGTAGTTATTTATTTCTCATTAGTTATTTTGTAATTTTACTCCAAAAACCTTTAGTTTAATCTTTTTCTTACTTATTTATTTTATCTGAAAGGTTTTTGATATTTAGTTTTACATGCGGGTGACTATTTCCGCTTGGTTTAACGTGCTTTTGTACTTTTATGCTCGTTATATACAGGACTAGATGGTCCCCATCCTCTTTAGACGGCATCTCCACCCAATTCAGTAAGTTTCTCTGTATTTTTTAAAATATTTATTAATTTTTCTACTCCCACATGTCTTGTTCCTTCCTTATTCACTTTACCGGTCACTCTGTATATATTTTAGCATATTGTTTTTTCTCATTTATATTAGTGTGTATCTTTTATCCATTATAACATATATTCTGTCTTGCCCACTTTATCATATATATCATATTTTTTTCATTATATTGATTTAAATTGTTTTCAGTCCCATATCACAATCCTCGAAGAATGGTGTCGAAATTGGAGGATAAAAATAAATCCCATCAAATCACATTTCTCTTCGTCATAAACCTACAGTATACTTTAATAATATGGCTATTACCCCTGTAGAATAGATTCGTTATCTTGGACTACATCTTGACAAACGACTAACCTGGAATCCTCACACAAGACTGAAAAGACAGGAAACTACACGCAGATTCCGACTATTACAGCAATTACTAGACAAACGGTCTAAACTTCCAACTCATTACAAAATACTGATCTACATGACAATAATAAGGCCCATACGGAATTAAGCTTTGGGGCTCCACTAAGCCTTCAAATTCCTCTCGTATCCAATCTTTACAATCCAAAATACTTCGTAAAATCCTCAATCCTCCTTATTTTGTTACTAATAAAACCATCCATAAAGACCTAAATGTTCCTTATGTAACCGATCTTGCCCAAACCCGATATTATTCCTTCCATAACAAACTCACTAACCACCCAAACCCACTAGTTTCTAACCTTGCTTCCTCTTCCATTCCTGGCAATCCTCCGAGGCGCCTGAAAAGAACTGAAACTGTTTTTAGAGTTCTACTACTGGGTAGTTTCTCTACACGCTTGTACCATACCATTATGACATCCTGTATCATATCATTATGTCCTTATGATCAAATTTACTTGTATTTTTTATACAGTTGTAAATATCAATAAATAAATAATAAAATAAAAAAAAAATTGTTTTCATTATTTTTGAAAATTACCAACAAATTATATTATGTTAATTCAATTACTCATCATTTACATTTTCTTTCGTACTCTTCATTATGCTTATTTCTTTATTTGCTGGAACACTGTGTATGTTTTATTAATATCTATTTTTTATCCCTTTTTTTTATAATTCTTACATTTACAATATTATTTTTTATCTTCAACTCCAATCTACGTAATACAAAATAAATGAGCTGACCCATGAGTTAGAAATAACATTTATAAATAATTAATTTAGTAATTATTTTTTTAATGAATAAATTATATCTACGTCGATATCTACATTAATTACTTTTCCGTAACGTTGAAGAACGTTGCTTATCTCTGCTGCCAGGTTGCATCAGGCTTTTAAAAGAAATAGTGAACATTGAAAAGGAGATAGAGATCATGCTCTGACATATTTTTCCAACCACTTAGTCAATCAACTACCGAGTATGGCATTTAGGTATTTGATCAAAGGTTGGGATGAAATCCTCATTTCAAACACAGTCTGCACAGTTTGCTCTAGCGAATTTAGCTTAAGACTCCTTCTATTATTTCAAAGACGATCTATAGTGGAACATACACTGCCAGCAAATAAATTAACAACCAAATATATCCATTTTAACGAATTATAAACTTAATAATATCCAACAAGAAATATCAACAGTTTATATCTATCAAATAAGTTTCATGAAACTTATTAGTATCTAATGTTAAAAATAAATTGTATTTTAACATCTCGAAATTGTTTGAGTTATTGTGATTTTGTTGTAAGTAAAAGAAATAAAAATTAACGCTGAAAATTGCAAAAATTTTATCTTATAACAGTTTGAAGAAAGTTGTTTTTAAAATACGTACTATTTCAATTAATTGTTACTGATATGAAAATTTAGTAATACTTTGAAGCTAAAATGTTATATTATTTATTTCACACTATAAAAAATAAATGATCATATTTTCACAGCTTCTTCAAAACATTCCACTGATATCCTTTCTTTTTTTCCTTAGCCGTTTCCTACTTAAGGAGGGTTATCCTCTTGGTAGCCAACCTATTCTAATCAGAGTGGCAGGGTATGGTTTTCATTCCGTTGAGTCGCTAGAGAATATAAGTCAACCCGCCCACACCGGAGTCGAACCGGTGTCCCTACAACAGAGGTTGTAATGGGCCTCTCAACTTATTCAGCTATAACGGCCTCAAGATTATTCAGCTAATCTATGTGCCGGAAAAAAAAATAACTAAGTTCGGGATTTACTTTTGTTTAATTCAGTCATTAATTGGCTCAAAAAAAAAATAATTTTCTGAACTTCTCTGACTTTCTATCGAGATACCTTTCCAGTACTACAATTTTGGTTTATGGATTCGTAAAATTCATAATTTTGTTAGATTAATTATTGTACAAAATTCCAAAGTAAGGTTTTAGCCTTGAGTAATCAATACAATTTAATATTCATTTGTAAATAATTGTATGTTTGCTGGTATACAAATACATTAATTTATTCAGTTATATAATAACAATATGTTCATCATTCGATTAGGGTCGTCCATTAAAATATATGAAATATAATTAATATTTGTTGTTACTTTAACCGCCAACTGTAAAACATTTTTTCTACAAAATTTTTTTGTTTTTTTTAAATTATTTTTTTAAAATTTAAATTTCATTTATCTGTCACATTTTATTTCTAGGATCTTGTACCGAGACTTATTGGATGAATGTTTATAGCTTTCCGATACCTAACTCCTGAAGAAAAAGAAACCTGTAATATATTCTTTAAACTGTTTTATTTTATAAAATTACATTTTAGTATTATTCAACTCTTGTTTTAGCTATCAGTTTAAATGATTCTTTGAATTATATACTACAATAACGTCTCAGGATACGATATTTCAGATATAATTCAGGATAAAACAAGGTAGAGTAGTCGCAAATTTCCAATTACTAACCATTTTCTAGACTTGTAGCAATGTTGAGCACCCAGTGAACCACGGTTTAAAATAATTATCGTTCGTAGGTTCATTAAGTTTATAAATAAGGTTTATTAAGTTTAATACTTTATTGGACATGGAAAACCTTGAAAATTAAAAAAAAATTCCATTGTAAGGTTTTGGTAAACACCATGATTATAGCAATCAATACAGTTGAATATATTTATAGTTAAGCGCATACTGATATGCATATATACTACTTTATTTATAATTATGTACGTAAAGAAAAAAGATTTCATTAATTTTGAATTTCAAATTACCTCTTTATAAGTAGTCAGCCTCTAGTGTGGGACATTATGGAAAGAGAGTGTAGAAGAGTAATATGGAGTTTTGTTAATGAAGTTAGAGTTTTTATTAAATAAATCAAAATTGTATCCTTATATAGTCTCAACACCTTTTATTACATCAATAGTCCAACGTTTTGGCCAATTCGACCATCCTCAAGGACAATCTAAATATTTAACAGCTTATATTATATATTCATTTGTAAAATTTATAACAACATTATCACTAATAATATAACATACCTTAAATATAAATTCTCACCTCACATCAAAATTTAAAAATTGTTTTACAGGCTATTCTGCCCAGGTCATTAATTATAAGTTAAAAACCTATTAAAAAGTCAATTATTAGAGAGTCATATTTATTATTAATAAGCTTACCTAAGCTTAAGTTTAGTTACCTTTCTAAATTTTTAATTATAATCAAAAAATATTTAAAAATTTTAATTTTTAATTTATCCATGCTATCACTACCTATAAATATAAACAAACTATTTATAACCTTCCACTCACTCAGGACAGCCTTGTTTTTAATTTAATTTAAAATGAATTTTGGTCTTAATTTGCATTTATTCCAATTATCAAAATTAATTGTAAATAGTAACAAAATTTCTCCAATATTTTTCATAACTTTATTTTGCTTAAAATCTCTGCATAATGTTGGTTTAAATTCCCAGTATCTGTTTTAAAATTAATTGTATAATTGATGTTCTTAATTGATAAATTGACTCAAGTATTTTTCTTTTGAACATATTGTTTTCTTTATGTAAAATTATGGTGTCATCAAAATCAAAATTATGTTGATTTTTAGCTGCATGCTGTACTAATGCTGTTTTATTGGGATCCTTTTCTTTATTTCTTGTATCATTTCTGTGTTGATATATTCTATCCCCTAACATTTGCTTAGTTTCACCTATATAGATAGCTGGACAATTTAAACATGGAATTTGATATATCAATCCCGATTGACTTTTTATTTCAATTTTGACCTTTAAATTGCTATAATAATTAGTATTATTTGTAAAAGAGAAACAATATAGTTAGAGTTTTTGTTATTTGGATAGTTAAAACGTAATGGCTGATAAATAGGCTTTGAATACCATTTCTTTGGTTACAGATATGAGTTATGGTAAACTTTGTAATAAGTATAGTTTGTAGTTTTTACATATAACAATACTAACCCTAATAACTTCGTAAGTCACCTCTTTTGCGCCAAAAGTACTTAGTTGCTGCGTTTGTATGTTACGTGAAGGTTGCCATGGTGAAATAAAAACACTAGCTAGATCTGTGTAGACAAAAGGTGTTACGGTTGTTATGTGAAGAACAAAACACGAACGATATGTTCAGACGAGTGGATTTTGTTTTTTGTGAAGGCGACAGTATGATTTGGGAACACGTGTGTTCAGACGACTGGCTTTTGGTTTTGTGAAGGCGAAAATTTGATTTTGGAACACGTTACGATTGTTCAATGTGAAGTGGTAATAGTTTAAAGGCCCTCTGTCTTTACTGTTTGAACCGAAATAGCACCATATGAGAAATGTCATCGTATGTGGTTTTGATTTTTTTATCAAAATTATGGTGTTCTACTTCAATGGACGGTCATTAACACTAGAAGTGGGGATGTAGTGCAGTGACGTTTCTTCAGTACGTCCTGGATAAGAGAGTTTTAGCAGGTGCCATCCTAAAACTTCTGGGGAAGGTGAGACGGAAAGGAAATATCCAACAACCTTATGTTCTGCCAGGAGTGCACCCAAGGGCTACGTGGGGTTTTAACTAAATTTTATTGTGTTTTTATTTTATATTCACGTTTATACTCTTTTGGATAATAATGAAAATATAGTTATTAAGGTTAAGCATTTAAGTTAAGGTTATGCATTTAAGTTAAGGTTAAGTCAACCTATAAGTTTTAATTGTTTTTCCTTTTTCATTCTGTGTACATATATTTCTTCTTCTTATGTAAATATTGTTTTGCTGTTCTTCCTATGCTTTCAACTTGTTAATTTACTTAAGTTTTTTTTTTGTTTTTGTTCACGGAATATTACAATAATTCAACAGGTGGGTAGGTAACACCCCTAGGTTTTCTGTTATCTACATGTAAAGGTATTCGCCAGTGGTCATAATTCAACAATTGTTTATATAGGGGTATATTTTAGTTATTTTGTGGGCATAATGCTTCGGGGTTTTCGTTATTTCCCAGATAAAATAACGTGGCGTCTAAAGAGTAATTTATTCTTTATTGTTTTGTCCCCCCCCCCTTTTTGATAATATTTATTTTTTTTATTTTCCTTTAACTCACCTCCTTCTCTGCTGAGCATGGGAAAGTATAAACGATAAATATATAACTAAGGATAAATTAAAATTTGCGGTTATAAGGTTAGAAAGCAGACATGTCAAAACTCGCTACAATTTTAAGTTCTTGAGTTTCTTTTTGAAGTCTGTGATTGATTTCTGGGACCCTGGGTGGTTTATTTTTGCTTGAGGATGATACAATTTTAATTTTGAGGGAAATATAAAAAAAAAATTGATTTCCCGCCTAGTTATTGTATCTGGTTAGGTTGATATGTTGTGACAGTTCACTGGCAAAGCGTATACATTTGTGAGCTAAACGTGGCAGTTTATGCTACTGTTAGTGCACTAACATTACTTGTACTATTTGTGATCACACGAGATTTAGTGCAACATTACTAAAAGGCGTCCATAAAAGAGCAATTGACATCTCCAGTTATATATCATCACCTTTGCCACATAAATAATTATTTGAATCTCATATATGTGCAAAGTGATCAATTTCAGAAATGTTTTTCTTACAATACTGATTTTTTTTTCAATTTTTCTTCTGGATATTTACTAGAACCAGCTACAATCTATTAAGAATACAGAATACAGAGAAATAAATTAAAACATCAGTTTTCATCATTTAAAAAAAAAATAAACCTTCGTCATCTTGTATAATAATATGTTCATCATTTGATTAGAGCTGTCTATTAAGATATGTAATATTTGATGTAACTTTGACTACAAAAAAGATATGATAAAACGAACCGAGCAAAAAAAGGAAGGGAGCCTCGTCGAGAAAAGAAACCCTTTTTTTAGTGGAGGGGGGGGGAGGAGTGGAGAAAATTGAATACAATATTGAATTTCCTCTCGATTCCCTGGGACGGACCTCGGTTCCCAGATTGATTTATGGTAGATTTAAATAGACCGCAGCTCTCACATCGATTTCAGGACGCCACTTATTTTTAATAAATATTTATTCCAGATTTATTTCCAGTCCGAATAACTTTCCTAGAATACTTCGCATCCTGACGTTTCATTTATGTACATTAATAACTACTGACGGGGTTGAAGGAGCAAAAAAAAAAAATTATAAATCATAATTATACAATTCTTAAACTTTTTTTCTTTAAATCTGAATATTATTATAGACTATAATTTGGAGTGGAAATAGTTGGTTATGGTGCAAGAAAAAAAATACGAAATAAAATTCAATTTAAAACCTTTTTTTTTATTTATTGCTATTTACAACTGTACATTATAATACATTTAGTACATCTGATCTCGGTTAAATTGGAGCGTTACTGGCGTGTAGAGAAACTACCCATTGGCAGCAATCTAATGACGTTTTACATTAGCAGGTCTCGTGGCCATCTTCTTTTCAATCGCCTCGGAGGATTGTCAGGAATGGAAGAAGATGCAAGGTTAGAAACTAGGGGGTTTGAGTGGTTAGGGAGTTTATAATGGAAGGATTGATTTCTGGTTCGGGCTAGATCAATTACATAGGGAACATTAAGGTCTTTGTGTATGATTATATTTGTGACAAAGTAAGGAGCATTGAGGATTTTACGGAGGATTTTGGATTGTAAGGATTGAATACGAGAGGAATTCGAAGGTTTAGTGGAGCCCCAAAGCTAGATCAGTCTATTGTAATATGTTAGAAGTTTAGACCGTTTGTCTAGTAAGTGCTGTAATTGTCGAAATCGACGTGCAGTTTCCTGTCTTTTCAGGATTCCTGGTTAATCGTTTGTCCAAATGTAGTCCAAGGTAGCGGATCTGTTCGACACGGGTAAGAGCAACATTATTAAATGAAACTGTAGGACAGTCGTTAGGTTTACAACGAAGGGTAAATATGATTTAATGGGATTTGTTGAAATTTATCTTAATCCTTCAATTACGACACCATTCTTCGAGGGCTGTGATATGGGATTGGAGAGTTTGGGATACAATTAATTACAATGAATGGGTTATTATTAACTGCGAGAACACATGTGTCATCGGCACACGTGGTGAGGATAGTGTTAGGATTGTTTGGAATGTGAGCTGTATTGGTGTAGAGGATGTGACCAAGGATACTACCTTGAGGAACACCAGCGGACTGAGAAGAGAGGGGTGAATAGGAACCATTGTGGGTTACTTGGATTATCTATCGATGAGAAAGGAACGAATGATATGAAGGAGTATGAAGGAGGTAGAAATTTACGGAGTTTGTAAAGCAGTCCCGGGTGCCAGACTTCGATCAAAAGCCTGTTCTACATTGAAATATACTCCTGCACAGTATATTCGGCGCTCCAAAGAAGACGAGACTACGTCCACCACACGATGACATTGCTGGATAGTGGAGTGGGATGTTCGGAATCCAAACTGGTGATCAGGTATTATATGATTGGAATTCAGGATGGGGTATAGGCATTTTAAAATGAGTTTTTTGAGGATTTTGCCCATGATTGGCAATAGAGAGATAGGGCGGTAGGAGAATGAGTATTCTGGCGCCTTTTGGGGCTTAGGTATCATTTTAACTCAATTTAAAACCTGAGGAAGGAATAATGTATGAATAAAGATTAGGGTAACTCAATCGTAAGGCACTGTACTTCTAACAAGGTTGTGTATCCGGTAGATAATTGTTTATTCTGTAGTCTTGAGTCAAATCAGCCTCATAAATTTGAGTACCCTTACTTAGCGAAAAATCTGGAGATGGTGCGTGATTCTTGTCAAATCACCTCCTTGCACATCCGTTGGTCTAGTAACAGTACTTCCTTATTAAGTTCTGTCCCCCCCCCCCGCTGCTTTTTCATGGTTTGTAGTACTACAGTATCATTTTTTATAGATAAATAATTCAAGGATGGAGTAGTACTCTTAAACGTATATAAGATTCAAGTAGCTTGAATCATTACCGCACAGTTACATATCCCTTTCGCGAATATCTCTTCCATTCCTGAAAATAGAGAAAAATTAATTTAGTATCTTTATTGTAATACCTGTAAAAAACAGTATATTAAATAAATAAAATAGTAATAATACTTTTTTTTATTGGATCTTGAAAAGAAAATCGCTATTGGGAAAATGATAGTTAGCCTTTTCAACATTGTATCATAGGATAAAAAGCGTTCTGACAAGGGGAACATACAAATGAACAACTAGCTATGAAGATAGATTCTGAGAGAAGAATATAACCAGGTTATAGAAGATTCATTAGAGGAAAATCAATAATCATGAATGACAATAGCTAAAGGAGGGCAACATGTTATGCGCATATAATGTGAAACACATGAATGAAAGAAACACATCACCACATTCGAGGCCTTTAGCATTGTCCACAGAAGAGATGATGACAAGACGTCGGAAACTATGGTTTGAGAACGTAAGGGAGGCTATAATGGTTACCTGTGGGTCTGTAGAGGTTAACCGAAGTAAAGGTGTAATTACGTTATGATTATTTCTAAGAAAGGGACAGAATTAGCAATTGAAAATAATCACTAATTTAGGCATTCGAACAGTAAAAAATAAGGTTATGTAAATACAGAGCAGAGTCAGTACATCCCACATCAACACTTCAAGAAATTACTGCACCTCTCAAAAATAGTTCCCTCTTTCTCTCGAAAATACACCCGTTCTATGTAATATATCTTAAATATTTTGGGTATATGTTAAACTCTTTTTGGGGTCGATTAATATTTCTATTTTATTTTTAATCTATGTCACTATCAGAATATGTCTTTTACATGAATGTTTTGGGAATATAGCTTATTAATTTATTGATTCCTTATACCCTTCCTATATCCCAGAAAATCTGAAATTCAAATTCTCGATCCAATCCCGCACTACCAGGTCCTGTTTATCTGACATCTACCCTTCACCTCACCGAACTGCTTTTGATAAATAGTTTTCTACCCGAGCTGCATATATCTGGAACTCCATTCCCGCCAACAGGCGTCATGTACCAACCCTTCTTCCCTCGTTTAAAACCCTCCTATTTAACTACCTTTTACTTCACCAATCTAATCCATTATTATAATAGTACAGATATTTTGTAATTACATTTTTGTTTGTTTTTTTATTTAGTCGGTTAATTTTTAATTTTTTTTCTTTGTATATAAGTTACAAGTGTGACCTCACTTTTTGTGGGCTAATAAAAGTTATTATAAAATTATATAATAATTTGTTCTAAAGGGGCCTAGTGCTAGAATAATAAACTATTTTTCGTTATTATAATATTAAATTTATATTTGTGTTTCTCAAGTAAACAGGAATTTCTGAAGGTGATTTGTCAGAGAAATCTGGATTAATAACAAAAAAAAAGTACCTTAGCCTTTCTATTGAAGAGGAAAAAACAATAGCCTGATAAACTTTATTTATTTTTTTTATTGTATTTTTTTTTTTAACGTGTTTATTAAAGGCCAAGGACAATAACAGTTCTCTTCCTTTTTTGGTGATATGTTCCGATGTAAAGTTTCATGTAACAGGGAAAGGTAGATGCCTACTGTTCTATTGATATGTATAATGCATGTATATTTATATATTTGTTTAATACCAGAACAACCTGGAGGGCCATCCATGATTCTTATACCAGTTTGATTATTTAGTTTAAGGATTAGTTATGGAAGGAGAGGAGGTTAAATTCTCGTGATAAAGACACCGTTAACTATTTAAAACTCCTTAACTATTGAACAAGTTTGAATAATATCGATGAATTAAAAAAATAAAATTTTTAAATAACAATAATAAGTCTTTAAAAAAATACCAAAAAAACAAATGACATTAATAGATCTAATAACATAAATAACTGACCTCTAATGGAAAAGATAATGAGATATTAATAGTTGACCGTAGCTTGACATGAGGAGAAGTTGATTTTGGATTCACAAATAATCAGAACTTATTTATTTGTTAGGACGTTTCGACCTAAATTTAATCAGAGCTGAAAAACAAAATGTTATAATAACGTTAACTCAGAGAAACATAAAAATGAAATAATAACAAACAAACTTGGAAATATACATAAAAATGTATTAAGTAGATATTAATAGCTGTCTGGACTTTAGTCTTCGGTATGTGGTTGGTTTTCCCAAGTTTTAAATTACTGCTCCTTTAATTGTTGTTAACTGGGAGTAGAATATTGTGAACTTTTTTTACTTATTTCTATGAATTCGTCTACTCATTTCGTTCGTAGTTTCCGATGCAATTTTCTATTTCTTACTAACTAATGAGCATCCACTGAAATTCATAAAAACGTGGTTTAGAATTATTGTAATTCTGTTTCTTTTTGTGTAGGATTCTGCTACTTCACTAGTATTTACACAGACTTCATGCTAGTATTTTCGATGTCTTAGTATTATCTTGTAATTGAAAATTGTTGTTATTCATGTTTTTATTTTATGAAATATTAACTAACTCACCAGCTTAAAAATATATACCGCTCTACTGGGGTTACTTTACCAACACTTAACTTTAAAAAATGATATAATAATAATAAATAAACTTTTAAATTAATGATAAAAATGTTACAAATAGAAAACTCGCTCAGTTTCCTAAGGATTGATAGCTGCGCTTGGAATGATCCCTTCCTCTTATAATATTTTTTTTTTCCTTTGGTGTGATACCATATGAAATCGCCAATTCTGAACCTCTATGACTCACATTTTTCCTGTTTTGTTTCGTGTATTAATATATCTGCTATATTTATTTTTTTCGGTTGGCTCTGTAGACCTTGAAACCAGCCTTCTCCAGATTTGCCTTTCTTGGGCTATTGTTTACCAGCTCTCTGCAAGCAACTCTTTCGCATCTCCGTTGATTCTGCCTACCTATCTGGTTTTTGGCCCCCCCCCACGTGGTCTGTTACCTAGTATACTGGTATTCATTATTGTATACAGGTATTATACACACTTAGTTTAAGATTTTTAGTGATTTTTTTTCGGGATTTCAATATTCTTGGCAGAGAGAAGAAAGCTCGTGTAACAATTTTATATGTAACTAATAAATTTTCCTCATATTTTTTTACATAAGTATTTTTATTTTATTTTAATGTTTCAAAATTATTGAAACAACCATATTCCTTAACATTTTGAATCACAAAAATCCTGTCTGATATACACTTATAGATTATATTATTATATAATTGTGCTAGGATGTTTGACAGCTTTAAAAACTTTAAAAAAATTTAATGTGATTATTTTAGAATCCAGAAATTTTTGTGGATCAATAGATCAATAGACAAAAGCTCATTCAGATGTCCTCTTCATCCCACATAATGGTCTACCAAAACAGTGCGTTTAAAGCATACATGTTTCTATCTATTTTAATTTCAATATGACACAAGGACTGTAATGTTCAAGTTCCCATCCTTATTCCATCAATATCTATTTGAGCAATTTGATACGAGAGCTTTAACATTAAAAGGTGCAAATAAAGTTAGTACTTAAAAGACTGGGCTTCCCACTTCAAGGGAGTTATGAAGTGATTAAACAATAGGATGATAAGACAGTATTAATTGATAAAACATCATTCAATCATACTCTATCCATTCCCCAGTGTCATGTATTGTATATGCTATGGCTCGGCATTATTGTCCTATCATTATTATTATTCTGATATCATCTCTAATATATATCCAGTATCACATTTTGTTCTGAAGATAGTAGACGGTACAATGTTTTATATTGTTATCGCCAGGCGATTCAGGCATTAGTACCACAAGGATAAATCATTATGTCTTCCTTGTATAAATTAATTTAAATATTTCTTAGTCAAGTCTTAAAATTTAACATAGTATAGGGGAAACGTGAGAGGCATGCCGCTCAATCCCCTTTCCTCGTGTTGAAATTAAAGGAAAAGAATAGATAGGGGAAGTGGCATGCGACAATTACAGGCCTCTATCATATGGACATAGCTTAATGAGAGGTATAATGTTTATTTAGTTAAAAGATGGAACGAAGTGTGTGCGACTTCCACATTTAATGAATTCAAAACTAAATGTAACTTATGCTTCACATAAAAAAAAAACAAAGTCACAATCTAAAGAGTGTAAGAAATATAAAAATATAATAATGAGGTATTAATTGATTTGATGTCCAGACCTCCCACTCCCTCCCCGATCATCTCATCCACATAAAATCATAATACATTAAGAACATAATTTTTTTTTAATAGTGTTTGGTGTTTTTTAAAGAATACTTTCTTTGGGATAAAGTGAATGGGAATTTCTCACAAAACGCAAATTCTTACAAATTTTCCATTTAGACCAACTAAAAATACCGGAAAAGTGTCCAATTCATCTTGCAAACACATCAATTCCCAAGTTTCATTTTGTATTATACCGTTTTATTTTTCAACTTCGTGCATTTTCCAGCGATATCTGCAGCAAGAGTTTCCAATCAAATTGTATTTAAAGTTTTCCAAGATTTTAGGAGCTGTTAATAGATTTCTTGAATACTTCTGAATGTAGTAACATGTAGGAAGGACTATACTAAACAGCAATTAGGTAATTTAATTAATCGTTTAGTTATATTATAGCAAAAACTCCTATTTTTATTTTCTACTTTTTCCTATTTTTTTGCAAAATATATTCATAATAATGAAATAATTTGGCCAGACAATATACTATTAATACATTTTATTCAACAGCATTTGATTATCATTTTTTCAACTATAACATTAGCAAAATGATGTCCTTTAAAAAAGGACATAATTTTGGTTATTTTAATAATATTTTTATATTAATAATTTTTACAATATTATTTGAAACTCATAAAAAAAAAAAAAAAAAAAAAAAAATGAAGCTCCTATAATTTATTCGTGACAAGCTTCCAAAGAGAGAGGATTATTAATTATCCCCTCTATTAGTAAAAATCATTATAAATATTTTTATTTGTTATTACGTTATTTTAATAATATTTTTCTTGATGTCCTATTCTAAAAATGTTTTATCCACAACAGGCAAAATCTATATTGAAAATTATGTTACTCATTATAGTTATATGATAAATTATAGCAGCTGCTTAATATCTAAATTTGATTTACTCATGTTACCGTTATCTCTGGGTCTTGAAATGTCACAATAATACGACTATTATAATCCAAAATTATATAAATTTAAAAAGCCGAAGGTGGTATTTGTGAAATATTTTTAAAACTAAAATTTTTGAGAACAAGTAAAATTCTGAATTAATAACAAAATCTAGTAAAAACGTACTGTTATATCCATAGTCATGTTTTATTTGGAGCATGGGAGATTATGCTTTGGTTCAGGTGTGTGATTTGACACAATTAAATATCCTGAAAAATCATTTCAAGTACATCAGAAGAATGTTATTTCTCGTTTTATTTTGAATGTTTTGCCTGCAACGCATTGATTATTTTATCCTTTGTGTAATTGTTATTCTTTCTTGGAGTCCATGTTGTTTGATTGTAGCTGTTCCAGCGAACCAGAAGGCGAAGACCTGAAGAGCTTGATTAAAGTTGAAGTAACTGCTTGACAAAGTGGGCACTTCCTGGGCAGGATGGATTGCCCTCTCAGGTGTTCCTCACATCACTCTTCTCTCTTCTTAAGGTTACCTCTTCTCTTCTAGTTCTGCTTTTCTTTCTACGCCGTCTCGCTCTGATTTCTCTGCAATTGTTAGATTGTTTTTAAAATAATACTCCAGTAGTTTGTAATGTACATAGTACTTATAAATTTAGACTACGATATCATATAACTGCTAAAAAAATATAAATATTAATTCTTTATTTAGAATCACATAATAAGAGACAATAGCAATCACTTAAAATAAAAAAAAATACTATAAATTACAAAATAGATTCCAGAAGTAGTAGTATAGGAAAAATAGATAAAATAAATAACAAAATTTTGTACATTAAAGAAAATTCGGTTTGATAGTAAGAATCAAGATCTGCATTGTCAACATATATGTCGAAGGAATACCAAAAGCGGGAGTCGAAAAGGGGCTTAGTGTATTTTAATAATATTTTTCTTAAACTTAAGTCGAATGAGGAGATATTTTTTTCTAATTGGTGTAATATTTATTAATCAAAACATCCCTGAGATGAGAAAGGTCCTAAGACTTGTCAAGTATCGGTTTCGCAAGTGCGAATCACAAGTGGCAATAATAAGGTCTGGTGACCCGACTTGCTCAAGCAGCTGCAAATAAAAAAAAAAAAAATGAAGCCACTACAATTTATTCGTGATAAGCTTCCAAAGAGAGAGGATTATTAATTATCCCCTCTATTAGTAAAAATCATAAATTAAATATACCATCGTCCGTATAACACGTTGGAGACACCATTCATTACTTGTCGAGTGAATAACAGGAGATATTAAATATCAGAGAATACAAAACAGGCAAATGAAGCCACCACTATCAATCAGCTGGTGAGAAGTTTTTCATGCATTTTCCTTTAAATGAAAAACAATAAAGTAGACATTTATATTTGTATGAATTACTATACATACTTTCGCGAAGCATCCCTCTACATTCTTCGCATTTCTGTCTATCATCTTCTATTGTATTGCCACTTACCACATCACCATCTTAGCGTAGCTTTTTCTTTTCGGTTTGTTTTACTTATTTTGAGTTTTGTCTGCATAAGATTTTTTTTTTTAAAATACTTTTTATTTATTGATAGATATTACAATCTGCCACACAGTTGTGGGCAATAGGTAATTGTGATGAATGATCTCATACATATTAAAATATAATAAAATAAATAAATGAAAGAAAACAAAATGAACTTAATCAAACTATGTGTATGAAAGAAAAAAAAATAAGATAACATAATGATAAAATAATATAATTTCCCAGGCCACTTTTATCGCATTACTCCAATTCTATTAATTCTAAACTAAATAAATTCCAAACTCACCGTATTTCAGCAGTGTAAGAATCTCTAAGTGAGCTGTTGCTTAGAGGTAATGCCTAAATACTGCAGTATAACCTCTTTGGATTGGAGATAACAGTGTGATGATGATCTTAGCTAGTGAAGTGTAATTTGTTTTTTCTTACCTAGTATACCAGTTGTTATTTTTACTTCCTTTTCACCATAACAGTTTCGTGTCTATCAGAAAACATTGTGTCTATTTGACCTAATATATCAAACAGCGTTATGAAACATTTATTGACAGTTACAAGTATAAAACTAACTATTCATAAATACCACAGTGCTTATCTTACTTTGTTACAGCAAAGCAGTGAATTTTTTATTTCAATTTATCATGTATCTGTTTTCACCCTGTATCAAACGCAATAGTTAATACCCAAATAAATTAAGAAGAGCTCAGCTTATCCCTAGGACAACCAGGCTATGACCCCAACACTAATCTCTAGTCACATTTACACTCTAATATACAATATTTACACAATCGACCTAAGGATCCCTGAGCCCACTCTATCCCCCACGTGTGAGGGGTAGAGCAGAGCTCAAGAGATCCCAGCGCATCCCTCTCGCCGCATCACTGGTTATGAGCCAGTGGAGGCTGAGCAAGTGCACTAAAGCCGCAAACACTCAACTTGAGTGGAGAATCTGACCATTGCCAGATCTCCAATTGTTCATTTTTATTTTTATAAGTCTCTTGGCCATTGCCGTTTCAACATGTAGGTGCGCTGTACGGATGGGTGCATAAGATTAATGCATTACAAACATAGCTATAGTACGCTTTAAATAGTGCCAATGTAAGTTATTAAATTTTTTCACATTAGCACATAAAATCTTTTTTTTTATATTGATTTTAAAAGATAAATATAATTACTCTTTTATACTAAAAAAAATTATAAATATGTGTATTTCAATGGTTTACAATAAAAGAGTAAATTGTGATGAAGTAACCTACTCTTCGGATCCTTACCTTGAAACGTTTGCCTATTATTGTTTCTTAAGTTCAACTTAAAGCTTTATAATGATCAACACTAGAAATACTAGGTTTGCTTATTCTACGTAAATACATACTAATTTTAAGTTTTCTTTTATGTTTTTATAATCTTAACTATTGAAAACTATCTTTATTTATACTACCTACATTAACAGATACTTAGTGTAATATACTTTGAATTTCAGTTAATCGCTTCATATTGTCAAAGCTTCCTGAATAGGTCATTAGTCGACAAATCTACCTGATAAAAATACGAAAAACAGCAATCTTTCAGAAAATCACATATTTTTAAATGTCACGTTTTTAATGTATAAAAATCATAATTAACTGAAATAAACTAATTTGAAAAGTAATAAAACCTTTTAGTGAAAACCAATAAATTTTCTGTTGACTATTATTATTTTGATTTCTTGTTTAATGCTCTCGAATAAATGAGGAATGGAGCGGAGCCAAAATAATATCTTCATCACTTTTAGTTCCTGAGAAATAGGAACATAAAAAGAGCATTTCCCCCCTTCTACCTCCCCCACCGCGTCAGCACCATTGGGTAGTTTCTCTACATGCTTGTACCATACCATTATGATTTCTCAAATTTACTTAATGTTTTTATGTACAGTTGTAAATATCAAAAAAAAAAAAAAAAAACTTTTCATAACTGTAGGAATAAACTTAACTAAAGGAAATATGCCGAGAGAGTGGACTATAGCTTATGCCCGATCTTACTGATAGGATGTGCCAACGTACATAATTTATATCAACATTATCGTTTCACAGGTTTACGACAGTGTCAGTAAAAATGGATCGATAAAAGTTACGATGACTCAGGGTTTAGCGGAAATGTAGCTCGATTAACGAGGATTTACTGGCAGATAGTTGCTGTAATCTCAATGTGTAAGTAGTATTCAAAAAAGTTTACAGCCATGTATGGAGGACTGATTCCTTAGTTCCGAACTAATTTGGCACGATCTATGATGGATTGTCATATCTTATTTACTCCCAAACGTATATGTTATATGGTTGTTAGACAGGAGTACTTACTAAGAAAAATATTTGAACACGGCAACTGGAGGATTACAAAGAATGATCGAGCAGCTTATTCTGGTGTCCTTTGTTAGATAGAACCAGTCGAAATGACACGTTTAGTGGATGCCTGTGCATAGCTCCCCAAGGAGCCATTAGTAGATAAGCCTGGTCGAGGAAGATTTCGGGAGTGTCTTTGCTTAAATTTGGAAAATTTGTATAAGAGTTTGTGGGTGGAGTCAAACTTGCCAGTTCAGGGAACAGTGGATTCTGATTATGGACGACGTCCAGGCCCTTGTGGGACCATTGTATACCATTCCAGTACATTCGGTAGGTAGGAAGAAATATCAAGGTTAGGAAGAATTGTACTTCTAAATCAAAATCCATTAGGCGCTCAACCTTTCAGCGAACAGCCCTGAAGAAGGCTAGAAACTCTAGCCGAAACGTCGGCACATTAAAATAAGTTAATCATACTTATTTGTGTTTCATTGACCGCACCCCCAACCATCTTCTCCTCATTTATCATGCACGGTCAACTATCTCTCATAATTACAAAATAAAACGTTTTTGAAGTTTTACTTTCAGATTTTAATATATTTATTTCTAATAAGCCTCTGTCCACTTGTATCATCTAGTTTGAAAAGTTATAATTCATTTTTGGTTATTCCACAGTAGCAGCAAATCCGCACTATTTTCTAGTCTTGCAGTTTTAAATTGAGGGGAAGTTAAAGTAAATATCTTGGACTCTTGACAAAGAACTAATTTATTTTTAACTTAACAAAAACCTTCGGGCCGCCCATAGCTCAGTGGTTAAGACACAGTCTTACCAATTTGAATTTACCAATAGAATTGGCGGTGCCGGTTCGAATCCGGCCTGATACGTTGACTTTTTTCATTGAGTCGCGGTCCTACAAAATGAAGAACTCTAACCATGGTTAGGCAGTATAGGACTCCAATGGGAGTCTTGGCCGAAAAAAAAAAAAAAAAAAAAAAAAAAAAAAACCTGGAGAAATTAAATTTTTTAGTGAACAGCAAATTTCTTTAAGTACTGTAACTTAGAAGCCAGAAGTAATGTGATCCAAATCATTTAAGACATAGATTTCTAGTCAAATTTACAAATCTAGTAAGAAATGGACGAAATGCGTTTTGATCTGGAGCTCCTCATAGTACAAGAGACGGGAAGAAAAAAGGCATTTATTTCACTCCAATTTTCAATTACTTTGATGAAAACTATGTATAATTTCTAGTCAAAACTGATGAGTTTGCCAAGTATAGGTAGGGGGAATAAAAAATGGCGTATGTTACAAAACCTTAAAAAACATCAATTTTTCATTCGGAGGTCAATATCTTAAAAACTACCTACAACACTAAAATATCTAAAAAGAACATTATTTAAAGGAGAGTAAATTTTCTGAAATATGAGCCCTAATTTAAAGCTATTTACGTCTAACAATTCTCGAAATATAGCTTTTTAAAAAGCAATATTTCATAAAAATGTACTGAAACATCAGTAGTTAATTAATTTATTTTGAGAAATCTATATCTCAGGAACAGTACGTGACGTATAAATGCTCATTAGCACTCAAATTAATACTAGTTTACTATAAAGTAGTTTACGACCTATAGTTTTCATGATATTTCCTAGAATAAATAGATTTATAGTTGTTCGAAGATTAAGTTTGAGTTTTGAAAAACTTTATTTCAGAAACCATAAGACGTACATATGTCTGTCAGAATTCAAATTAAAGCTTATTTAATTTACTATAAAATAGTTTATAATGTTTATCTTTGTAGGAGTAGTAGTTTTTATGATATTTGGCAAAATAAATTCACAAACTGTTAATTTCTAGTTGTTCGTATAAAATATTTGATTTTTAAAAAATATGTCTCCAGGTTAATAAGACGCACATATGTCTACCCTCACTCAATATAAAGGAAATTTAACTTACTATAAAGTAGATTATTACGTTTATCTTCGTAGGGATAGTAGTTTTTATGATATTCGCATATGAATATAAATTTAGCCAATGAAAATTTGTCCGAACAACTATAAATCAATTTATTTTAACAAATATCATGAAAACTACTACTTCTACGAAGGTAAACTTAATAAACTACATTATAGCTCATCAAACTACCTTTAATTTGAGTGCTAATAGAAATTTGTACGTCAAATGGTTTTTGAGATATAGATTCTTCAAAATAAATTCACTAACTACTGAATATTATACTACTGTATATAAATAGTATTGTTTCAATACGTTCTGTACAATATTTTTATGAAGTATAGCTTTTCAAAAATCTATATCTCAAGAAATATTGAACGTAAATAGCTCCATTAGGGCTTACAGTTTAGCAAATTTAATCTACTTTAAATGATGTTCTTTTAGATTTTCTAGTGTTAGTAGTTTTAAGATATAGAGCCCTGAATGAAAAATTAATGTTTTTTATGGTTCTGAAACAGCCGCCATTTTTTATTCCATCTACCTTACTTGGCAGACTCAGTTTTGACTAGTAATTACACATATTTTTCATTACAGTAATAAAAAATTGGTATGAAATAACTGCCTTTTTTTCTTCCCGGCTCTTGTACTATATGGACTGAAGTAAAGAAAGGTAACTATAAACTAAAGGAACTATTAATGACCGAAATAGTTGTACTTGGCGTAGGACCTCCATCTAGCTGGTATCTTTGTCCATCTTTTTTAACTTATTTCCTTATTCTCCCTTGTTTCCTTCACTCACTTTATTAGTTCTATTCTCCACACTTACTTGGTAACTTATATCGATTTCATTAATTTTATTATCATATTTTATTACTTCAATTTTAAATAATTTCCCATTTTTTACATAAATTTATTAAGTTGATTCTTATATCTATTTTATTTTCTTCTTACATTCTTAATTTTAATATTGCTATTTTTCTTGATATTATTATATACAATTTCAATATTCTTATAATATTACACTATGCATTCTCTTTAACACTTATGTACCTATATTATCTCTTATCTTCTCATTGTCTCTAATAAATACGTTTTTACTTATTTTTGCTCTTCACAGGCTATACCTCAAACCATCTTCTCCTCATATATACTCCGTATCAGTTAATGATATATTTAGATAATGCGTCATTCGAAAACATTCTCAATTTCACAGCTCACCCTCAACGAATCATTTAGTTAATTTGATAGATCAGATACCTTACTCCGATCCGTTAGATACATCTCCATCGGCAATTAATTACATTAATTGATAGGTGAGTTTTGGACTTTGGACAATCTGGGCAGGTATTATCAGAGACTAGAGGCCAGACCATTAATAAGGTCGTCGGGTGATAACTCATTCCATTGTTGCGCCTGGCTTCGCCTTCTAGAATCTTATCACAATGGGATCAATTTATTTCACCCGAAAGCTGTCTCTGTTTGTCTTGTCTTTAATTATTTACCTTGTTCCTTTGCCGCTATCTCCAGGGATCTTCTTTATGGGGTGAAATATATTTTTTATAGGCTAGTTTTTTGATGAAATTAAACTTCTACGAGCAATATCATGACTTTGGAAGGTGTAAGGAATAGGAATAGTGATTCTATTTTATAATATTTCTCTCATTATGAATGAATTCCAGGTTTAAATGCATGAATTGCTCATCGGTACATTGTTATTACTCCTTCACAAAGGTATGTCCCACGTTGGGCTATGATTTTCATGTAAATATCAATACCAAATATATAATATTTTTAAAACAATATGTTAATAAAGTAACCGTTAAAGCTTGTAAGATTATTTAGGTTCTCTAGATTTACATTTCAATAACAGGTTTGCTCATTGCCAGGTACTTGTAAAGTCTAGCATTTTTTTAATTTGCAAAGGTAAAAAAAAAAATATGTAATTTTGGTTCTTATTATCTTAGTAAATGTTTTTAGAACCTAGATTTGTTTCCATGACACAAAAATTAAAGTTTGGAGATATGTGTTCTATGGAAATATTAATTTTACTTATTATTTTTTTTTTGATAGATAGATTTATTTATTCATAGATATTACAATCTGCCACACAGTTGTGGGCAATAGGTAATATTGATAAATGATCTCATACATACTAAAATAAAAAAAATAATAATAATAAAATAAAATTAAAAAATAAATAAATAAAATAACATAATGATAAAATAATACATACAATATTTACAGAATCGACCTGAGGATCCCTGAGCCTACTCTATCCCCCACGTGTGAGGGGTAGAGCAGAGCTCGTTTACTTATTATTAGCATATTGCTGTGTAAGTGGCTTCAGCGGTTCTAAGGCTGAGAGGGGTTCCCACGACATCAATATACTTATTTATCCATACATTTATGTATTTGTATTATGTATCTCTATCGGTTCCTAATGCAAACCGACTGAAAAGGTATGAAATATATTCAACTCAAGGATTAGATACCATATATTTTAATTAGTAATTGTAGTACTTCTCCAACGGTATCGCGTTTATCTATGCTATTATTATGAGATGGCATGCAGAGATTCTTAATTATATAGTAATGTGTTGGTTACCTTGGTTTATTTTACAATTATACTCGTAGATACATAAGCAAGAATAATATTATGAGAGAGCATGGTAGATCTATTTCCTTGTACTTTATTATATTATGAATTGAGAAGTACCAGTTGGGATCTTCGCTATTTATATTGGTGCTAGTTTATAAATTTTATAATTGCCATTAAAAATACAACTGAAAAGTCTTACTTGCCTTGGTGCGTCTGTCAGCTTGTCAGTATTGCCGGCGGATCTTCGTTGTCACTGAGATGCGCTTCCCTGTTCAGCGGCACTTCTCTGGCTTGGCAGCCTCTGGATCCAATTCTCTTCCTCCTCGACTATCTCAACCTGTTCCTTTCTCGAACTCCCTGAGCTCTCTGAACGGTGTTCTTCTCGACTCTATCTCGAAACTGTTCTGGAATCCTGTCTCCCTCAAACTCCAACTCCTCTACCGCTCGTCTTTTTCTTTCCTCTCTCCCTTCTACTTCTTATTCATCCCCACTTCCGATCATTGTTTTATTATTGGCCCACTCCAGCTCCTCTCTCATTAACTTATAGTCAACTCTCTATGTCCTGGAGTATAGGGCGTAGGCGAGGGTGGTGCAGGTGTTTCTCTTACCTTGACTTAATAGCGGCATCGGTTTTTGACCTGGATGTGGTACCTCTTTGGTCCCATATGGCATATATACATTACTTTTAATATGTTTTACCGCCTTATCAGGTACGACACGCCGCCAAAATAACTTGCATTAAATTCCAATTTATCTTTTTTCTCAGCTGGTATTTCTAATACATATCAATATATTTACGATATCATTAAATTCTTAATAGTTGATTTTTTTAAAACATTTTTTCTAATCATTTATTTATTGTTATTTACAACTGTATAACATATATACAACAATTAAATTTTCTGTAGGTGAGATAGTAACATGATACAGACATGTGGAGAATCTACCAATTGATAGAACTCCAATAACATTTCTAGAGAAGATCCCGAGGCCATCTTCTTTTCAGACACCTAGGAGGATTATTAGGTAATGAAGGAGAAGATTAGAAACAAGTGGATGGAAAGTTTTCCATTTTTAACATTTTAGACTGGAAAAATCATAAAACTCAAAACTAGAAGATCTAGACTAATGACATGAAAATCTTGACTTGTGTTCAACTTGCAAGCCGACGTTATTGCAGTTCCGTCTGCATTTTGTTTCCTATTTTTCCTAAAACGTCTTCCATTTGGTGAATTCCTCAAGCTGATTATTTAATTAAGAAATTCTATGTTTTCATACTGGCACAAACTGTAATTCAAGCAGCAGGGTAGTGATTAAGATTAAAACATAATTGCTAGAGAAATAATTTAGATTTTTTTTCCGAAATCAGATTTCCCTACAATATTGGAGATTTATAATCTTCTAGTGTTGCTCACCTCTAGCTTTGAAACTGTCTTCTTTATTTTTTCAAAGTCCCTAGAGCATTGCTTAGCGGCTTCCAAAGAGCACATTATTCCGTAACTACTGGCTGAGAAGGTAGGATTAGTTCAGGTTAGTTTTTCTTAAAATTTTCACTCGCCTTAGAATTTTTAAAAATATTCTTTTAAAAGACATATTCATCAAATAATTTTTTGCTCTGTCTTGCACAAAATGCCAGTATTTTTTGACATTATATGTAGAAATGATATGGTCTAAATAAAATCAACGTAACATTTTAATATTCATTTATTTTTCAAAAAAAATTTAAAATGATATAAAACTAATTTGTCTTTATATATAAATGTTTATCAATTTATTTTATTTAATTTGTCTTTTTTCTAAAGGTAATCAGAAATTAAATCCCCCAAAAAGTTTAAATGGATTTACTGAAAATTATTATCACAAAATTATTATTCTCTATTTTATTAAATGAATTAAATTATTTAGGAATCTTAAATTTTATAAATAATAATTATTTTTCCGCGAATGGCACTGTTCGAAATATATTTCAGTATGAAGGAGAATGTTACTAAAGTCTATCACTATATTCACACTCAAATACATTGTCTTCAAAAATATCTTTTTCATTAATATTTCAAACTTATTTTAATATGGTTAAAATTGTGTCAGAAAATTAAATATAATACAACTAAAATAAATATCTGAACAAGGTACTTAAGCTTTGAATGAAATTTTGTCATATGCCAAATTAAAATTAAAAAACAATTGATTTTGTATGCTTAAAACAATATTTAAAAGTTAAAAAAAAATTGAATGTAAAAATAAAACAAAATTATTCAACACATGGTAATTGAAAACAACTTGCATGAGTTGTTAAAATTTAAATTCAAACTATTGTAACGATTGTTAATACGGGTATTATTGACAAGAGACAGTATTTTTTCAGTCAATCTTCAGCGTAAATGTATTAACCATAAGCCTTTAGAAGTTTGACTTTGGTGGACTTAAGCCATCTTTGATGACTTGTCTCGCAACTCCCTGAGGCTACTGACATTGCATGATACAACAGTTCAGTCTCATACATGAATTAGGGCGATTAAATAAGAAGCTTAGTGTACAATCCTTATTTTTACAAATTATTTTTTCCTATTATTGATAATGCTTGTTGTAAGCGAATCAGTGAATACAGAATTAAATAATATTAAATAACACCCTTTTCTAACTAACAGTA
>NW_027108006.1:663388-722090 GCF_000696795.3 Halyomorpha halys | reverse complement strand
TATATATGGTTAAACTTATAATTAAAATGATGTGAAGATGTTTTGTTGATCAGGTTACCAAGGTTACCTGAAACTTAATTGTCCGTAGATCGCAATAGTTCGAAAATTCAAATCAAATAATGTTTGACTTTTATAATTATTACATTTTTCTGTTTTATTCTTTCGATTACCTACAAACAGTTATGGGTCGTAACATTTATCACATACTAGTTACCATAAAACTATAGCAATTTTTAATCACTGAATCATAATTTATTAGAACTAATAAATAATAAAATAATTTGTTCAATTAATTTTATCTACTGGAACAAATCATTATTATTGAAAAACTACCAGCTGATCAAAAGGCATTTTATATAAACTCAAATAACTTAAGTTTACATGACGTAAATTGAACTTGGAAAAGTGTCTTGATTCATTATATGTTCTCATTTGTGCAATTACATTAGATTGGTTTGTTTTAGTATGAACAAGAAAAGCCCGAGATAGGAGAAAATTCTCTGAGGATTGGTAAAAAATATATCATCAGTATAATAAAAAAAAATAAATAAATAAATAAAAAAAAAAAAACTGACAATGCTGCATCCAAACAAAAACAAGACTGTTGGGAAGAAATAGGAAAAGTGTTCAATCCAAACCAACATCTGCAATTAAGGACGAAAATATGAACAAGGCTTACAAAAAAAAAAGCTGCCAACAAGCAATACCTAATGGAAACAGGATCTGGGAAGAAACATTTAATCAAACCAAAAATGATTTAATTTAAATTCTTGGGGCCCAGGTACTTACCTTAGTGGTGTTAGTAATATTAGCTCAACGCCTACTTCCCAATCCCTTTCGGCAATGTTTGAAATGGTGTAAGCTTTAACTGAAATCTGATACATGATACAGTAAAAACGTTTTTTCTTAGGATAAAAAAAAAATTAAATTAAATTCATAGCATTAAAACCCATGAAGGGTCAGTAATTGTAAGGAAGTATTCCTTTTAGACAAGGAGGTGATTTGGTCAGAACCGTATTGTATCTAACATGAATGAAAAGTGATGCTTACAAACCATTTTGTTCAACCTGAAGACAGTCTTCTGTTTGAGAATAAGCCACTATAATATTTTTTTCTTGGTAGAGGAGGCAATGTTTCCAGGAAGCTCTGGAATGGTTTAGTCTGGAGCCTTGAAGATTACTTGAGAAGGTACTAGCGGAGCGGCTGAAGGCTGTCCTTCGCACATCACAAAGCACCTCCTACCAACCTTCTGGAAACCTATACATATTTAATTACCTTAACTGTGGGAGGGAGGGGGGATGAGGACTGCAAGGGCTGGAGATTATGGAGGCTGGAAGGAGACAGTGAGAACTCAATTAGCGGCACTGGAGCTGATCCTTCTTACCTCCTTCAAAGAGGACTCAAATGACATTATCTTCTGATCGTCTCTGTCTCTCTCGCTCTGTGTCCTCTTGCGAAATAGCAGTCAGTGAACCTCTTATCTCTCGTTAATTTTGGACGACAGTTAATCTTGAACAGGCGCTATAGATATATATTTGATACTATACTAGGTCGCTACAAAAATATTTGCACATAAATTAAATTATAAAATCTAGAAATTAATTTTCTTTTTAATTATAGGATATTATTATTGACAATTTCCTCAACGATTTGAAGCTCTATCCAACCTCCCGAAGGTAATGTCTCCTTTGTGTTTTCCTATTCCATGTCTTAATTTTTTTTAAAAATTTATTTATTGATATTTACAACTGAATAAAAAATACAACAAGTAAATTTAATCATAATGACATAATGGTATGATACAGGATGTAGAGAAACTACCCAGTAGTAGAACTCTAAAAGCAGTTTACAATATAAGGTCACGAGGCCATCTTCTTTTCAGGCGCCTCGGAGGATTGCCAGGAATAGAAGAGGAAGCAAGGTTAGAAACTAGTGGGTTTGGGTGGTTTCTTAAAAATTAAATATCTATATCCTTGATCTCTCCACTCTACGTTCAGCCATCCATTAATTAAACACCGGACCCGACCGCCTGATTTATTTCTGTCCTCCCTTAGAACTGCGTACTTCATCCAATCCTTCGTCATACGTGCAACTTCTCGCAAGAAAGTCTCTACCTATCTGCATTCTCCTCATCTATTCTTTCCATTAAACAACACCTAGTCCTTCACATATTACATAGTCAAATCTCCGTATCAATTTGAACAATTTATACAGCTATATGTTGAACCAATGCTGTTTTCTCTAGGTCATTTTTCATATTTTTTACATCATACTCATGTAGATACACTTTGTCTTTCATTTATTGTTTAGTTTCACCAAAATAGATTTTAAAAATCAAGACATAATATTTAAGGTATAGATAAATATATCAGTATGTAGTTAAGAAAATAATGTAATTAATATTAAAACAAAACTTTTTATAGGTTGACTCCTTGAGAATGGGCTGAGGGCCGAAACGTTGGAGAGCTTTTGAAAATAAAAGTTGAGAGTAATTTGGATCAAAATTGTGTATGTTAATAATAATGAAAATTATTTTTTTTATTCAAATTCCTTCATTAATTTACCCAAAACTTCAGGCAGAAGTCAAATTTGGTGTTGATACTATGTACAGCCCTGTTGTTAGGGACGTGACGGGCGTGCGGGTTGGGGCACAGGTCCCAGTGCGCTCGGTTGTGGGTTCGATTCCCACCTGGGGCAGTTAAACATTCACTTTTCGGCGGTCCCGAAGAATGAATCTTGACACTCCCACCTTGGTTAGTACGCGGCGGCAACCTAGGATAGACATCAGGGGTTGGCAAAACGGACCACTAGGCCCACTTGCCGGACTTGTTCTCCCCACCATATACTAGTACCAGTACCAGCCCAATAGTCAGGATCAAACACTGACTGGGGTTTTCGTAGTGAAAATCTCCCTGTATACTTATTCGACTCCTTGTTTCCACAATGCTAGGACTGAAAGGATTTTAAGGCAAGACACCGCTTCTACGTTTTTTCTTTCACTAAGGGTGAACGATGGACAAGAGCCTCGTCTTGCTAAAATATACATTTATTACAAATGACCAAACCATGGATCTTTCCATTTAAAACTCTATACCTTTATAGACCTATACCTTTTATATACTCTATATTGTTTTCTATTGATTAAAGTAAAAGTTAATGTAAATATCCCTGGCACCTGCAACCATTTGAACTTAATCGCTTAAGGCAGTACTTACATCCACATTTTAGGTCTTTACCTCAAAAATTTACTTACCTTTTTTTTCTCCAATACCTCGGAAGACCACTAATGGCATTATCTGTGAAATTTATAAAACGTTATGGAAAGTATTCGTAATTAATCCATACATGTATGCACACAGGTATTTGGTAGCTGGCCGGTGGAATACATCAATACCAGTGTATGAGGCCAATTCCTGCTTGATCCAATTAGACATACTACCATACCAGTTCATCAAAATTCTTAATTTCAAGAGTCTTTTAATTTTTTTTCTGTCAAATCTAAAAATGATTTTTTCCTATTTTTATTTTTTAATATTATTGTTTTAGCAATTTCAATTTAAACTGAAATACAATACAATACTTTGGTAAATATGAAAAAAAAAGATTGAATTGGGATAGGGGCTCTCAATAAATGTATAAAATAGTAAAAAAAAAAAAAATAATAATTTAATGGTAACCAAAGTTTCGTCCTACTTTACAGGACTTCGTCAGGGCTAAATGAAAACAAGATAAAAACATTGTAAGATGTGACAGGAAAACTAGAATATTCATACAAATAGATTAAAAAAATATATACAAACATTTTTTTCTAAAGAAAGAGACTAATTAATTTAATAAAACATAATTATAGATTAATAGGAAACTAATTATTAATGAGATAGAATTGTGAAAATAGAACTAGTGTAATAAATATTAGAACAATACTTATCAGAAGTATTGAAAAATATGATTTGTGTTTTTATATATTTTTAGATCTATTGTATACCATTTTCTTACCATATTTATTACTATTTCTAATAAGTATTGTTCTAATATTTATTACACTAGTTCTATATTTATAATTCTATCACACATAGCTGTACCTTTTAATAATTAGTTTCCTATTAATCTACATTTATGTATTTTAAAATCAATTTGTCTCTTGGTTTAAAAAAAAAAAAATTATATTTTTTTAACCTATATTCTACTTTTCTTGTCTCACCTTACAATGTTTTTATTTTATTTTCATTTAGCCCTGATGAAGCCCTGGAAAGTGGCGTGAAACCTTGGATGTTGTGGTGAAACATTAAATTGTTTTAAATATATATATATTAATTTCTTGAGGCTCATATTTATTTATAAATAAATCAAATGGTATCCTCCTTTTGTATCAACACTATTATACCAATAGTCCAACATTTCGGCCAAATCGACCATCTTCAAGAACAATCTTTAAATATAAATTCTCACCTCACATCATAAAAATTTAAAAATGTTTTGTAGGCTATTATGCCTAGGTCATTAGTTATAATTCGAAATCACCCTATTTTTTTCAAAAGTTCATTAATTTATAAAACTTTTACTATTCGATTAACAGAAACAAACTAAATTTTGTTTATATGATAGTGATAGTGTCCTTGAGGATGGCCGATTTGGCCGAAACGTTGGACTATTGATATAATAAAGAGTGTTGAGGCTAAACAAGGATACCATTTGATTTATTTATATTTTAAAACTATTATTAATTAGTTTCTTATTCATCTATATATTTTCTTAACTTAATTTTTCTATTTCTTTTCAACAAAAAATTGTATAATATATTTTGCTCTCTTTTTTTTTTGTATTCTAATTTTCTCATCAGATCTTAGGATTTTTGTATTTTTTACAACCTAATTTTCATTAAGGCTTGCAAAACGTTGTTTACTATTATTTATGTATTTTTTCGACTATTTTTTACCTTTGTTGACCGCCACCTGGACTATCTTCCTGCAATTTACTTCACATATCTTCTTTCAATAAAAAGTTAAATATTGAAATTTCGATGAAATGAACATAAAAATTAAATGATTAGAGTTTCATTTTCTCGACAGACCTGATTGTATTACTTTACTATCATGAAATTAAATGCGGTCAAGAGGGCAACTATTAAACAATTTTATTTATTCTTAAACCCTTTATAGTGCAATATTGAAAAAAAAAATTATATTTATTCTTTTAGCTAGTTTCTTATGAAAAAACAATTTTTACTGGCAAATAATAAGCTGATCTATCATATGTACCAGTACCCATTTAAAGAAGATTTTATTAATTAGTTTAAATATATATTTTACTTGTAATTCAGTGATATATATGCAATAAAGGAATATATTTGACGACAAAAAAATTGAAATAATGTTTTTATTATTATGAGTCGAATCAGAAAACCCAATCATATATGTTTTAATTATTATACATACAGATTTAATTTTTTTTTTATAATTTATTTATTGATATTTACAACTGTATACATATAAACACATCAAGTAAATTTGCTGTAAGTGATATTATGACATGATAAAAACATGTGGAGAATCTACCCATTGATAGAACTCCAAAAACATTTCTAAAGGAGAAGATCTCGAGGCCATCTTCTTTTCAGACGCCTATGAGGATTATTAGGTAGTGAAGTAGAAGCCAGGCTAGAAACGAGTTGGTTTGGGTGGTTGAGAAGTTTATTATGGAAGGATTGGTATCTGGTTCTGGCCAAATCGGCAACATAGGGGACATTGAGGTCCTGGTGGATGATTTGATTTGTGACAAAGTAAGGAGCATTAAGGATTTTACGAAGGATTCTGGACTGTTAGGATTAGATTCGAGAGGAATTAGATGGTTTAGTGAAGCCCCATAGCTCAACTCCGTATGTCCAGATAGGCCTTATAATAATCATGTGGGTCAGTCTTTTGTTTTGGATTGGAAGTTTGGACCGTTTGTCTAGTAAATGTTGTAATAGTCGGAATCGACGAGCAGTTTCCTGTTTTTTCAATCTTGTATGAGGATTCCATGTCAGTCGTTTGTCGAGATGTAGTCCTAAGTAACGGATCTGATAGACAAGAATAAGTGGGGTATTATTAAAGGATATTGTAGGGGAAGAGGTCATGGGTTTACGTCGAAGGGTAAATGTGATTTGGTGGGATTTATTGGAATTTATTTTAATCCTCCAGTTTTGGTACCATTCTTCGAGGGTGGTGATGTGGGATTGGAGGGATTGGGAAGGATCATTATTCACTGACAATAGGCATGTGTCATCGGCATACATGTTGAGAATAGTGTTGGAATGGGTTGGGATGTCAGCTGTAAAAACTGTATAAAGAATAGGACCAAGGATACTACCCAGAATCAATTTTAGTTTTAAAACTAAGATTTTTCATCTTTTCCATCATCTTCTAATGTTTCACTTTTATTTTTACTTAAGCTATTAAGTAACTATTTTATTTTGTATCGAACAAAATTCTCCTTATCGCTTTTTAAGTAGAAGGTAAAATCATTAAGCTTTTAGTTACTTATGATTAGTTTAGTTACTTTAAACAGGTTTTGGAAATAAATATAACCAAACTCTAATGAACTTACAATTTGTACCTATTGCTGTTTGATCCACTAATGACTGCTGGGGTAGAGGTGAAATAAAACAATAAATTTATATCTTGCATTATACTTACAACGAACTGATCTTCACGAATATATAATCTATTACGTAGATTCGATAATAATTTTGGATCCCTTCCAGCCAGATTAAACCAAATATCTCTAGTTTTTACATCTTTTGGCACTTGGATAAACGACTTATGTGGAGTCTTTGTACTGGAATTTTTGCTATTAGCTATTGCACAAGGACGATAATGAATCTGACTCATAATAGATAATTGCGTAAATAACTAAGAACACTAAAAAAATTCAAATAAATTAAAATAACACTCGCAAGAGTAGATAAGCCTAGAATATATTTATGTCTAAATGATGTCATGCAAAGAAATACTCTTTGCGTAGAAAAAAAAAATTGTATTGCGTAATTTTTAATACAAACAAAAATATTAAAAAACATAGAGTTTACATTTAATTATAAAATAAGATACTTTTCAAAAAACCGTAAAATACCTTATTTTGGTACACCATATCCCAAATACTGCCTACAAATTCAATTGATAAGCGACTTGAACAACGGTTGCTTAATGAGGTATAATAACTAAAATTAATTAATGCAAACAACAATCCTATAAATACCACATAGTTGATAATCATTAGAATACAAGAGCCGGAAAGAAAAAAAGACGGTTATCTCACCCCAATTTTTTATTACTTTAATGAAAACTAGGTATAATTACTAGGCAAAATTGATGAGTCTGCCAAGTATAGGTAGGGGGAATAAAAAATTGCGGTTGTTTCAAAACCTTAAAAAATATTATTTTTCATCCGGAACTCTATATAATATATTAAAAACTACTAACAACACTAGAAAATCTAAGAGAGCATTATTTAAAGAAGAGTAAATTCGCTGAAATATTAGCCCGAATAAAGTTATTTACGTCCAATAGTTCTCGAGATATAGCTTTTTAAAAAGCAAAATTTCTTAATAAGTACTGAAAGATTTGTAGTTAGTTAATTTATTTTGAGAATTCTATATCTCAGGAACTATGTGACGTACAGATGTCCATTAGCACTCAAAATAAAGCTAGTTTAATGGACTATAAAGAAGTTTTTGATTTTTACTTTCGTAGAAATATTAGTTTTCATGATATTTGCTAAAATAAATTGGTTTATAGTTGTTCGGACAATAAGTTTGATTTGTGAAAAACTTCATTTCAGAAACCATTGGATGTACAGATGTTTGCCTGCGCTCAAATTAAAGCTAGTTAAATGTACTACAAAATAGTTAATTATGCTTATCTTTGTATGAGTTGTAGTTTTTATGATATTTGACAATATAAACTCACAAAATGTTAATTTCTAGTTGTTCGTATAAAATGTTGGATTTTTGAAAAATATATCTCTATATCCATAAGACGCACATATGTCTACTGACATTCAAAATAAAGGAAATTTAACTTACTATAAAGTAGTTTATGACACTTATCTTCGTAGGGGTAGTAGTTTTTATGATATTCACATATGAATATGAATTAGGCAAATGAAAATTGGTCCGAACAATTATATAAATCAATTTATTTTAGTAAATTTCATGTAAACTATTACTCCTACAAAGATAAACATCATAGTCTACTTTATAGCTCATTAAACTAGTTTTAATTTGAGTGCTAATAGATATCTGTACGTCAAATGGTTTTTGAGATATAGATTTTTTGAAATAAATTCACTAACTACTGATCTTTCAGTACGTCCCAAACAACATTTTTATGAAATGTCGCTTTTAAAAACTTTTATATCTCAAAAACTATTTAACGTAAATAACTCTATTAAGGCTCATATTTTAGCAAATTTAATCTTCTTTAAATTACGTTCTCTTAGGTTATCTTGTGTTTTACGTTTTAAGACATAGAGCTCCGAATGAAAAATTTGTTTGTTTTTTTATCGCTTTGAAACAGCCGCCATTTTTTATTCCCCCTATCTATACCTGGGAGACTCATCAATTTTGACTATTAATTATACATAGTTTTCATTAAAGTACTCAAAAATTGGGGTGAAATAACTCCTCTTGGGCTCTTGTACTATTACTTTTAGACATATTTATGAAAAATGCTAGACAGCACTGGCAAATTAATTAGTCAGGGCATAACGGTGATGGCTAAAGCCTTAAGATATTTTAATCAGCGCATATGGCATATGATTAATCTGTGTAGTGACCAAGGGTCCGGTAAAGAGTTGAACCAGATAATATTCTCTCTAATGCTTTTTTTTTTTTTTTTGAACGCCAATTTACAAATAACTGCTAGGTTAAGAAAAAAAGCTTGTCTCTTACTACATATGTATATATATTTTTATTTATGACACTGATTTGATTTATTTTTTCAACTTTAAACATTTAATGGAATGTTTATTTTGGATAGTGTAAATGAGACTTTACGGTAAATGAAGCTTTTTTTTAACCTTTACCTTAATCCTTTCTTTTAATGAAAATACGAATTTATGAAGCAAGTGTGAAACGATGTGGCGTTTATCTTAACTCTGTGCATAATCCTAAAAAAAAAAGGTTTTCTTTTTCAGTACACAGCTTTACTATACGCAGTTTTACTAACTTTTTTTATAACAGTGGAATACCGTATCCATAAAAGCCACTGTCCATATAGAGCCTATCTGCGCCTCGTACATTTTTATGATAATTGAATGGAGTTGAGCAATGGGAGGACTCGAAGGTAGCTTTGGATTATTCCCATTATGTTCAGTGCCTCTTGAGACACCATCGGTGGCATCGAGATCTGAGAAGAAAAGAGTCCTCGAGGAATGAGCTACATACTCTTGGAGGTTGTCTTGATCCTGCCTCTGCTACTTCTCAAGATGGTTTATTACTTCAGCACGAAAATGAAAATGGCTTACGTTAGGAGGTTGAACTTTTTGTAGACTATTTGTGAGTCTTAAAAGAAACAAAACTGCCTGAGTTTTAGTTGTTATGTCGGTATGTTGTTTCTACATCTATTTTAAATTTCCACCATCCATGATATGAGTTAGTGTTTACTAGAGTTTTGTATATTTGTTTTAATTTAATTTGTATATACTGTAATAAATTATACAAGAAGTTTCTATATTATTTTAACCTTTTAAAATCTTTCATATTATTTTTTTATTATTTTTAATTTGTCCATTTTTAAATATTTTTCTTGTAATAGTTTAGAATAATAAATATATTATTCCCACCGGTTGTCCTTAAATAAATAACTAGAATGGTCTCTCACACATGAAACAATATTATAACGCATGTACATTTCTGACCGCCCTACCTCTCCAGTATAATAATTTTGCTAAAAATAACAATTAAGTACTTAATTATATATAATCGTATCCACAATCTTTTTTTAGATTTTATATATTAAGTGTGAACATATTTATACAATATCCGGGGATTGATTCCCATCTTCAAAACTAAAATTAACTAATTCAAACACGATAAATTTTGCAGTTATTAAAATTTCAAAGGTGACTATGTAGATATTTCTGTTAGAATAAAACTAAAAGAACTATAGAATGGAAAACACTGGATAAAAATAATTTCCAATAATACATACAAATATTTTAAAAAAAATTAATTATCTTTTTAATAATTAGTAAATAAATACAATTAATTTTTATTAAAAAAAGGCCTTTAACTTGCCTTTATAATGTAAAACGATTATGTGACAATAACAAAACAATGGACAAAAGAAACAAAGTGAATTCAGGAGAATACTGTAATACAAAGTTAACGTTGCTTTTTTTAATAAGGAAATTGTTAATAACCATTTTTTTGTTTATAATTTTAATAAATCTTTTAGCATGATTTTAATTACTTGACTAAATAAGTAGCATGTACTATGAGGACGTAAACTTTGTAAACAGAGTTTAACATAGTAAGTACTTTAAACCCATTTATTTATTGTATTATATTATTTTTTTAATAACAGAATATAAACAAATTCAATTTATGGAAAAATATTTGTGTTTGAAATTGTTAATTTCGGTTATGAAGATAAGGATCAATGCTCAATATTTCAAATAAAATTAATAATTTATTCTTTGTTATTAAGATACTATTTTGCTAATAAATTCCAATATTAATTTAAATTGACTTCCTAAAAAAATTAAGAAAACGTGATGTCAATGTATTTTATTTTATATTAATGAATGTATTTTTCCAATACTTAAATGAGGCATATACATTGTTCAATAACAATTCAAGTATTGATGGATGCAAAAAAAATTACCATAAGAGTAAAAAAAAAAAAAAAGTGCGATTTTTAATACCAGAAATATATCATTATAAGAATATTATAGATATAAAGAGAATTAATTAGACAGATTTTTTTTCAACTAAAGTTAAATGTTCAATAGGTAATTGTTAAAACATTACAATATATTAAATATTCACTCATATAATAATTTAAAAATAAAACTGTCTTGATGTAATATAGAATCGAGGGGGTAGGATTTTACCATATGCATGATACTGCCCACACTGGATCTATATTTTTTCCATTGTGGAATTCCTGTATTGTCCCATTGTACGTGGACAAACATATAGATATATTCTAGGGACACCTAGGATACCTTGCTGGTTCTGAATGCAGCAGAACATCCGACTATAGTGAGGGTCACTGTTTACACACTTCTGAAAATACTTCAAAAACTCTGAAAATACACAATGATGGTGGAATATTCCACAGATTTATTTGCTTTGGTGCTCTTGTACAAATACTCATTGGTGACGTATTTATGTATTTTTTGTTTTTGTTTGGCATCCCTCTAAAAAATCAGTTTAACTGGCTACAGTTATTCTTTTTATTTTAAATATTTCTAAAAAAATTAAACGCTATATTTATCTGTCGAAAAAAAAAACTTTATGTTATAAAAAACCTATCTTTAAATAATATAATAATTTAGAAACTTTATAACTGAATTTGGTGAATGACACAATTCTTCCTTTTTAAACTGCAACAATTTATTTCATATAATCAGCAACAACGTTTCGGGAAATATCTCCCATCTTCAGGTTGCTATAAAACCAAATTGAACAAAAACCCATGACATGCGCTTTCAACACTACTAATATATCATATATACTTCAAAACTATTTATAAACTTTTTATTCATTAAATGACAATAATATTACCAAGAATCACAATATAGTAGATAATATAATATTCTATATATAGGTTATTTTTATCAGGTAAATAGTTTATAAATAGTTTTGTAGTATATATGATATATTAATAGTGTTGTATGCGCATGTTATGGGGTTTTGTTGAATTTGGTTTTATAGCAACCTGAAGATGGGGGATATTTCCCGAAACACGTTGCTGATTATATGAAATAAATTATTGCAGTTGAAAAAGGAAGAATTGTGTCATTCACCAAATCCAGTTTAATTCCAGAGACTCTTCCAGTAAAACCTCATTAAGTTTAAACTTTATAACTTTTTTCCTATAAAAAAAGGAACAATATATATGCAACTATACACTTTTTTTTTTCTTTCCTTTTAATAATTTGATGATAAAACTACTCTTAATTGTAAAATAAGGATTTATTAAATTTTTAAAAATATATATTTTTGGTCATCATCATTCAACGGTTGACTAAAGATTTATAATTTTATTATTTATTAATTTTCAAACTAAACCCTTCTTATCTCCTACTTTCTTTACTTTTATTATTTTATTTTAGTTACTTTTTTTTTATACAAATGGGCCAAGGACGAATTGTAATAACTACCAAAAAATCTCACTCCTTTCTTTATTTTTTAAAATATTCACGTCAATCGTAACTAATAGTAGAATCACGATATATGCTGAAGAATTTTTTGGAGATTACCAATGCTGTTTAAGCCAACAAAAAAAAATTGTTGAAATTTTGTGTGAAAAATTTGATGCATATCAAACAATGTTTAACGTTAGATAGTAAAATGGGCTTGATAATGTTAATGATATGGTATTATAAGGTAAGGACGAGGAAGCTATCAAATAATTGTTTAGTTTAGATATTCCCCGGAGTTAAAGTTGGGGGATATTACCCAAATTAATTATTATGTGCTGGTATGACTGGTTTGAATAACCAATAAATAATAAAATAATAAAAGAACTGCTTGTAATTTGCTGGTAATGATGGAGTGGCCTGTATTTATAATAAATTGATATCATATGCTTTAAAATGAAATACCTCTAGAGTTTGAACAAAATGGTTTGTTTGTTAGTGATAGTTTTGGTTTCATTACATTAATTGAATGAACGTATTACATTTTACTTGTTTGATATTCTTGGGGCTTTAAGGTTGGTTCTGGTGTGAATATGAAGCTGAAATAAGGGTTCTCTCTTGGTTCTTTCTCCTCATCCTCCTGCCACCGCCGCCTCTCTTGCCTGCGTGTAAGGTTTTACTCCCTCATGACTTACAAGAAGAGACCTTCTTGAAGAGTTCTGTCTCTTTCTTCCCCTGTAACAGGTCAAGATGGCTTCTCTGTTGGTTCTAATCCCTTTATTTTGGAGACCAAGATGGCTGCCCGGGTCTCTTACCGCTTATCTTTCCCACTAGATGGCATAGTGAATTTCTGTTCAGAAGTGAGGAGGCGCTTTACTTAACAATAATATTTAGTCAGGAATTAGGTTTCGAACTAAATATGGATAAAATAAAATATTTGGTTAGAAGTAGAAACGAGTGGAACCACATTTAAGAAGGTATGTTCCTTATCTTCCTGCATCTTCACATAATCCTCTCTGCTTCGTATTGGCGTGAATTACTCATGAATGATATATTTTTTATATTAAAAAAATATATTCAATGCTTAATGATATCTCGCTGAACTCCTCTTGGGTTCAAGTAACCCATTATCAGTTACCTATTTAACACAATGATGTCGGCAACTCCTTGCTCTCTTTCATTGATTTCATAAACTAAAATTTAAACTTTATTCCCTGAAAAAATGTTAATTAGATTAATTAAATTTAAGTCATCGAAGTATTAATTCTATAAATGGCATTTCATAGCAAATTACTTCAAATATAAATAGTTTACTTTAGTAGAAGACCATCTTTCTTTGTGATAAAGGTGGATGTTCCCTGACAAAGGCTCATCGTGGTGGGAATAGAGGTCCATTGAAGGAGCGATTTCATTGCCTCTTAGGTTCTACGTTATGAGAAGCCTCACGCTATTGTCTTCAGGGCCCTCTGACGTTATATAAGGCACTACACAGTTTATATCTAAAGAAGCCATAAGAATTAAATTTCATAAAAATAAATTTTTTATTTTATTATAATATAATAATAATAAAAATAGTAGTAGTATAAATAATAATACCTATTATATAATATAAAGGTTCGATGTTGACTCTACCAATCGCTGTCAATATACTTAAGTTCAATCAAATGACCAACGTCCAAAACTAAATCAACAAAATTATCTTCCCACCTCCCGTGGAATAAGTAATTATTAACATTTTAGAGACCCGTTCGCTACTGATACTCGATCACCTTACTTTATAACAATATATTATGTTATATAATTATATTCTGTAAAAAAAAAAATATAATAGACTTAAATTAGAATCCATAGATACATTGGTTACAAAAATAAATATTTACCATTAGATTTATTGTATTCATTTTTTAAATTAAATTTAAATAGGAATATTTGTATATAATTTGAATTCTTGTCTATCAAGAATAAAGGTAATAACAATCTTAATGTTTGTTTATCTATTATTAATAATTATCAATTATCAATTATTTTCCCATTCCTACGTTTCAGCTCTTCGAAGGATAACTTATTCTAATTATCACAGCTACAATGTTTTCTAGAAATTGCAGACTATTCTGCCTTTGTCAAATTATATTTTAGCCTATCAACTTATTTCTTATCTAACTATCTCACGTTTTCTAATATTTCATTTCCACTTTCTAATTTGCCCTTATCACTCTTTGAGTGATTTAAAAGTGAATTAGTTAAATAAGAAATGGGTTGGTAGACAAAAGGTAAAATATCCTGCAATTTTTTGACAACTTTATAGATGTTTTATTTAGATTAAGTTAATCCTTGAGAATGGCCGCAAGGGCTGATACGTAGGAATGGAATAATAACAAAATAAACAGGTTGAGACTTAATAGATATTTTTTACTATAATTAATATGATGATTTGTTTTTTTTTCATTATATATCTTACTATTTGTAATAATTGAGTTTTGAAACATTTTTCTATTAATTATTTTTTATATATGCTTGTTTGAGAGTGGTTTAGTTTATTATCAATTTGAACAATTTTGATCCTTTTTTTCTCTCAACTTTTATTCTTTAAAATTTCTCCAACGTTTCGGCCCTCAGGCCATTCTTAAGGATACAACCTACAAAAGTTTTTTTATTTTTATATAACAATTACATTATTTCCTTCAACTACACACTGATTTCTTTGGCCCTACCTTCAATATTGATGTCATTGCTTTTTTAAAATCTTAAATTTGCAGGCTAATTGCCCTTGTCACATTTTTGTCACTTTAAAATAAATTAATCATTAAAATAACATCATAAAAATTTGTTGTTAAATAGATTTCTTACTTACATAACTTTTTAAAAAAATTTATATCTTAGATTTAAAACTTTTTACAAAACATTTTCCCTCTTTCACTAATATATACAACTTAAAAACAGAACCTACCTTCAACAGGTTAGGACTCTGTTATCACCTTATTATATAACAATAACTTTTTTATCATTAATTTACATTTTTAATATAATTTAATTAACATTCATTTTTAATTATTTTGCTTATAACATAACATTTTTTAATATTTAAATTCCATAATTAATTTATTCTTATTTTATTTGTATTTTTTTAAACATACATATATCCCCCTATCTATTTTATTTTTTCACATATTTATTCACCTATTCATACTTTTTTTTAGTGTATATTTATTTCATATATACATTTGTACAATCAAATCCTTAGAACATTTATTTATTTACCAACTTTTTTGTATATAATAATTATATGTTTATTTTGCTCTATGCAAATGTATATATGAAATAAATATACACTGATAAAAAAAAGAATGAATAGGTGAATAAATATGGAGAAATTTTAAAGAATAAAAGTTGATAGAAAAAAAAGGATCAAACTTGTTTAAATTAATAAAACATTTTTTCTATGTTTTACCATTTTAAATTATCAACAGTTGGAAGGAGAAGCGAATTTTATAAAAATAGAATAATATTGTCCAATGACGAAATTCCCTGATCCGTTTTATTTGTTATTGATTTTTCTTTTGTTCTATACACAGAAACTTAAGGATGTGGAGTTAATTATGCCTTTGACAAACAATCTGGTATTAAAATTTATTATTCTGTTCTTATGGTTCTAAGATATAACATTTTTTTTGTCACTGGATAGAGAAGGAAAACAAATATCCATGCAATGTACAGAGCGCGTCTATTGCTCAATCTCTATCCTGCTTTCTTACTCTCGGATTTAAAATAAGACATTCTTCAAGACACTATCTCTATCGCTACTCGTGGAAGAAGATTGTGTCACTGTTTATTCTCTGTGAATAATATTTTTATCTACTGAGTCGATAACATTCTTAGACCTTTTATAATTCAGTGGCATGAAAATGTTTTCCTTCTGTTATCTTTGCATTTGAGTAAAAGTCTCTGCTATTTCCTGTCTTATCTAACTATAAAAAATAATCTTAATAGATTTCGATAGTTTTTTTTTTTTTAATCAGACTGTATCAAAACCCTGTTTACTATACATTTTAGTCGAGACTAAGACATTGCCAGTTATTCGAGAGAAATCTTATAAAAAAGTAATGTATAAAACAAATACTAATATAACTCGTGTAATAGTAAAAAATACAATACAATGCTCAATAATTTTATATTAATATAAAGGCCATAACATAATATTACACAATATGTAATATAAATATGAATATATATTATTTTACAGATTGCTATGTTTTTGGCAATTCGCGGTTTTAAGGCAGGTGGGGGTTCCATAAAGACCATTTATTATGTATTTCTAGCCTCGGTTTCTTATGGCAGCTACCTATCTTCTTAGGTTATATAATATATTACTCATCTATTTAAACCAAGAAGTAGATACCTCATCTTGCTATGCTAGATCTAATTGTGTATCATTGGATATCTTTGTATTGTAATCATTGGATATCTTTTTCAAAGCTGTTGTGGCATGGAGGATGTTTAAACTATACAAAAAAAAGGTATAGTTAACAGATAATATTTACAGTTATTTGAAAATGAGAAGTGTTTACGAAGAAAGCTTACGGACAAAAGATATTAATCTATTCAGTGAATTCAATTGACAATACTGGGCTCTAGTTAGTTAATTATCCGATTTTACTATGATTTAATTTGTTCTGTCATTTAGAGTCACAGTCAGAACTATTAAGACTTAACTGATTTAAATGCGGATTGGTTTGAGTCCTTATGGCTGTGACCACTTTCTCTATGATGCCTACCCTGTGGTTGTCACTTGCTACGACCTCAACGCCTCTTAGTTCTTACTCTCTGTCATATTGCTCTCGACCTATTTTTATTTTTTCTCATTTTATTATTTTTTTATGACCCCTTTCTGGTCTTTTCTGACATAAAGAGGAAGAGAGGTTATCTCTTAGGATAGGATACCTATTCTAACCATGGTAGGGGGTCAAGTTTTCATTTCGTGGGACCGCTACAGAAATAAAATTCGATATGTGAACCGGAGCCGCTGCAGTTATCAGGTTGCAAAGACATGCGCCTCAACTCTCTGAGCTACAAACGGCCCAGCTGATATCGACCTCTTCGAGCTGTTTCTCAAGAAAAATCTCATTTCGTCTCCTCGTTGCTATATTTTTTTTTCCTTCCTCCTCTCTACTTTCTTCCACCCATTTCATCGGCTGGTCGTATTTTTGGGTGAAGACCAGAACATTAATATGGAAAAATGGAAACAGAATACATTCCTTTTACCTCTGGTACTTTATGGATTAACGTTAAAAGGGCCAAGAGTAAGTCCGGTACCGTCAAGCATATTGTGCCTAAAGAGGACAAGCCTATCTGACTTTAGGGATATCCTCACATAAACCCTTCTACCTGCATTTGACTGATAATAGCAATATTCCTAATATCCATTTAATTAAACTTAATTTCTCCTTAGCCTAGTGCTCTCAATACATAGCAACATATATCATAAGTATCATGTGTATAATAATAAGTTACTTAAGTCGGGCCGTATCTATTGGCGGTGCCGGTTCGGATCCAGCCTGGGGTGTTGTATTTTTTCATCTAGTGGCGGTACCAAAAAAGAAAAACTTCATTTTCCAAACATGTTGAAAATAATGGGAATACAAATAAATTAATTTGTAACTGGCTGTGTGGAAAATTCCAATGCCATTAAAATATTTTTTTTTTAAATATCAAATTAATCAGACAATGTAATTACAAATTTAAATAAAAAATATTTAAGATAAATAATTATTGATCTGTTCAAATGAACGTTCAATTCTGTAATTACCAATAAATCAATATAGTGATACGTATCGAGCTATTAATAATTAATAATATTATAAAAGTCTGCTTGCTATATGTCTTGTCATACCCTTATTATATTATATAATTAATGGTAACAATATTTTATAAATATAAAGGTATTTAATTGATAACTGGTAAACACACAAGAAGCCTCTGGAAAAGAATCTAATTATAATAATCGTTTTGCATAACTCAATATAAATTAATTAATTATCTTATTTTGATTTTATTATTTTTATTATTTGGATAATTGCCTTCAGCTATTATACTGACATCCCGACTAAATCCCGAGACAATAGTATATTTTTTTTTTAACCAAAAACAAAGAAAGATGAAAATTGTAAAAAGGTTAAAGATTTATTTTTAACCATTTTCCATGTAAATATTGTCGAGATTTTTAAGGAAATTATAAATTGAACAAAATGAAAAATCATCACTCAACAAGGTATTTATAATTTTTTTATATATATATATAATGTGAGACATTTGCTGTTCCTTACCTTTTTAATGTTCATTTTATTATTATATCAAACCTCATAAGTTTCTTTCTAGTATGTGAGTAACGATTTAGTTTGAATAATTTAGTTCTGCTGATATCATAAATGCTAAAATTAGTCAATTTTATAAAAATAAAAAAAAACTCTTTTTACTTCCGAAGAGCCAATTAAGCTTGGTTCTCCTTTATTTATATTTATAATACACTTAAAAAGTCTCATGTCACATCCTATATTCATTTCTAGGGATAGGATTTCTATGTATTTATATATTTTTACCTGACTATGCTGTCTGCGATTCCTTACTAACTATAGATGTTTCAAGACATTTCTGGCCAAAAGAAGCCATTTGTATTTCACATATTTTTAAATATTTGGCCTTTTTTACATATTTTGTTGTAAATTACATATTTTCTGAAATATTTTTCATTGTTATCATATTTTTAGGTATTTTGTCCGGAATCACATATTTCCTTAAATTACTTGTTGAATTGTAAATGCATTTTTCACAGCAACAACGTAAAATTCAAGAGAATGCAATAAACTTAAAAGTGAAATTTATCATTTATCATAAATAGTGCGTACAAATTCTATGTCTTCATCTTTGAACACAAATTAAAAGCAGTGACAATAATAAATTTTCACACAGAATTACATCGAGAATTTCTCAGAATCAATTAAAAAGAATAAGGGTCTTATTCCTTATTATAACAAATGATGACACAGCCGCCCAGGTGATGCAGAATACCGAACTAGATGCAATGGAAATAGCTTCATATAAGTATAACATCAGTAAATGTTGAAAGATCTTTTAGCCGGTACAAGTTCATTCTGCGGTCAAACCGACGAAGATTTTTATTTGAAAATTTAAAAATGCATTTAATCTACAGTAATTTTGTAACTGACCCTGCTAATAATTGATTTCTTTCAAAGTTTTAAATATTTTTCTAAAGTTTTTTTTTTCCTTTTTCTCTTTAATGAGGATTATTCTTCATTTCCATTTATAATTTGTTCATAATTCATTCTGATTAATTATTAATCAATTAGTTTAATTACAATTACTAATTAATGTCTTGTTATTGCACAGCTATGTTTTCTCTAAGTACATTTTTTTGTACATATTTTAACATAATTTCTTTAAAATATTATTCATATAATATATAATAAATACATATTTATGTAACATTTTTAAGTTATAAAATTACTAATTAATTAGTAATTTATATTGTTGAATAATACAAAATTTATAAATACATTTTTTTAAAAATATTTGACAATTTATTAGCACATATTTATGTACATATTTTTGGATTTTTTAGCAAATAAAAATCCTATCCCTATTCATTTCAAATCAAATTTAAAAACAATTGTTGTATAATAAAATCGAATATAATTTAAATATTACTGAATGTAATAAAACTTAAAGGATAATACTTAGCCATGAATTCTGAACTGTAAGTATTGTCAATGAGACTATTGAATCTTAGGATTTCCTTCCTATCGGTTTTCGGAACAGTATTTAATACAATAAACATCTCGGCAGAGCTGCTTCGACCACTGACCATATTGTTCAGGATACAATAGTGCTAAATTGGACCCTACCCATTGTGGTCAAGTGAGATCGAAGATACTATCGGTGATTCGGCCAAGGAAATTATGGTATTACAGCGGTTCTACTCTAACTGGCTCCCTGTGGTAGGATTTAGGGGGTATAGTAAAATATCCTGAAATTTTACTACCTCTGTTATAATCGTAAAGTTGTTCCATCAGAGTAATCCCCTCGAAGAAAACGATTCTTCCTTAGTTCAATACGTTTTTCCTAAGGGTATAAGTACTAAACCAATGTTTCAGGACCTTTTAGGACCTTCGATCTGGAAAGGAGCGATTACAGGGGGCTGAATGACTCCGATAGTTGATAGCTAATAACAGGACTAGGGATTAGCAATGACTAATACCGCTCTAAAGAGTTGATGCCTTAAAAGATCGAACAGTGAGTGACTAACAAAGAATTTTAGTGTAGTCATCACAAAATCACTTAATAACCCCTTGAGATGAAATTCATCTTTGCACATTTCAGAATAGATATTTCTTTATAATTCAGGATGACAATACTTCCCCATAGTATATACCTCAGGGGTGGCCAACCCAAATGATCTTGTGGGCCACTTATGAAATGCATCATGACTCCGCGGTGTATAAAATTATCTATCCTAACATTAGATTAGGATAACACAACCTAACATACCTGCTATAATAATAATAATAATAATGATAATAATATTCATTATTTATTCTAGGACTGATCTCTTTAGAATAATATTGCAGGTGTTAAAATTAAGCTTTAGAACCTAAGAGTAAAATACAAAATTTTCAAAATAATAATGAAATCATAAACCATTATAATTATAATAATAAATTTGATAAGATAAAAAATTAACAGGAATAATTTACAGAATACATAATGTGAAAATAGAACAAAAAAAAAATTAAATCATTTTTCATATAAATCATGAGGTGAATAATTTTAACAAAAAAAAAAAAAGAGGAAAAAAAATCAAATACAAGTAAACTAAAAATAATAAACAAATACAGAAGATAAATAAACCAAAAAAACGTAATGAAAAAATAAATCCTCTCACAAATCATAATTCTTAAGGATATTATTCCAATAAAATAAGATAAAGGTGAAACGAATGAAGTAGTGATTGCTATTTGAATATGTATTGAATACAGTCATTTTTTAAGTGAAAATTGACAGCATAATAAGTTAATATTATTTTCATAATAAGTTCTTACTCTCAACTAATTAATAAAACAGATAATACTTGTCGTTTATTCGTAAGAATATTATTTTAAAATCATAGCTGATTTTTTTTTCATAATTTTGTGAATATATGGATGCATATATAATGTGATTTTTTAATACATCGATTTTCACCTACTTTGGCCATTATAAAATAAATTTATTTTATGAAAATTTTATGCATTTCGTTGGCTCCAGAAATTTAAAAGGGGGTTTATTTTTTAATTTAAATTTTTTCAATTTAAAAGCCACGGGTTGTCCACCCCTCATATATTTTATATACGTAAGTGATAGTAAAATCTGACTGTTGTAATAACTGCTGTGGAAAAATGATAAATTCATTTATACACATATATCTTTTTTTTACTTTTCAAAACTTTACTTATTGATAGATATTACAATTTGCTACAACGTTATTAGGAAGTAGTTGATAGTAATGCTATAACTGATCATACTCATACTAAAATTGAAAAGAATATTTAAACAAATAAATAAAAAATTACTTAATAATAAATAGAATCTCTCTCTAAACACATATAAACAGGAAGATAAAGAAAATGAATACAATCAAACTGTAATAAACAAAATTAGAGGTACTTAAAATGTTTGATTGACAATATTTCTGTTGCTATGAAAAATTTTATTTAAGGGTTTCTTAAAGCATTATAACGATTATCAACTATGTCCCTGCATAGAGTATAATATTTTACCAAAAAATTAAAAAAGTGTACAAAGGAATGAGATCAGATACTTTTGCTATTTTGATTTTTCAAATTTGTTTTTGGCAGTTGCGTTAAAACCACTTCTCCTTTAATTAGTTACCAAATTCTTTCATAACTCTCATATATCCATTATATATTATAAATAACATTACATTATAGTGGATTATTTCATATAAACAATACTATTGCGATTTTAAATTTTATTTTCCTGCATCTAATTTTCTGTTGTTTTTTCGTTTTATATGCATCTCCTATACTTTTAGTTTACTTTTTTTTTTTTTTTTTTTTATATCACTATTTATTCAAGTGTATTTTATATTAATACTATTTTACTTCTTCTTTCCCTTTATTTGTATATAATTTTCTTTTCATTTATTTTTTACCTTTTTTATTTTTAATATCTTTATTAAAATTTACAACTGTATATTACATAACACATTCAGTAAATTTGATCTTAGTTAAGATGGAGTGTTACAGGCGTGTAGAGAAACTACCCCGTAGTAGCACTCTAATGACATTTTACATTACAAGTCTCGTGGCCATCTTCTTTTCAGGCGCCTTGGAGGTTTGTCAGGAATGGAAGAGGATGCATGTTAGAAACTAGTGGGTTTGGGTGGATAGGGATTTTATAATAAAAGGAGTGAAATCTGGTTCAGGCTAGATCGGTTACATAGGGAACATTAAGGTCTTTATGTATGATTTTATTTGTAACAAAGTAAGGAGCTTTGAGGATTTTACGAAGAATTTTGATTATAAGGATTGGATACGAGAGGAATTCGAAGGTTTAATGGAGCCCCAAAGCTCAACTCCGAATGTCCAGATTGACCGTATTACAGTCATGTAGATCAGTCTTTTGTAATTAGTTTGTCCAGTAAGTGCTGTAAAAGTCGAAATAGGCATGCAGTTTTCTGTCTTTCCAGTCTTGTGCGAGGATTCCAGGTTAATCGTTTGTCAAGATAGCGGATCTGTTCGACAGGGGTAAGAGTAACATTATTCAATGAAACTGCAGGGCAGTCGAAGGGTAAAGGTGATTTGATGGGATTTGTTGGAATTTGTCTTAAACCTCCAATTAAGACACCATTCTTTGAGGGATGTGATATGGGAGAGTTTAGGATACAGTTAATGGGTTATTGTTTACTGCGAGCACCCATGTGCCATACGTGGTGAGGATAGTGTTAGGATTAGTTAAAATGTCATTATACCTTAATTTACCTTTTTGTATCTTATTGCTGTGATATGATACACAGCAAAGTGGGGCGAAACGTTGAATAATAAATAGTTGAAAACAATTTTGCTCGTTTTGCCCTGAACCCTGACCTTCTTCATATTTTTAAAAATAATGTTTTGGATTTTATTCAACCATATTTGAGGTTCAGAGTTTTACTTTTAAGATGCGAGACGTTCTGAATATTTCGAAACTTTTTTAGTCACGTTTCAACACAACCGGAATACTATTAACAGTCCATTGCCAGAGGAATCGCTACAATATTCTGCTTCCGACAGGTGTCAGTCAGAATGGCCGCTAAGGGTTTTTCAAACGTTCCAATCTACTCAGAGGGAAAAAAAAAACTGAAATAGGGAAGGTAAATGTTTCTGACAAGTATCTGAAAGAAATGTGTTTTAGATGGTAGAGATGTGACATCGAGTAATTTTGCAAGCCATAGGGATCAAACAACTATAATATATAACTACTGCTAAATTTGTTTAAAAATAAGTTCATAAATATCTAAAATCTAACTTGAATTATAGTAATGTAGGTTGTAGGTTTTTTGATTTATCGGCCTTCATTAATGACCAAGAGAGAAATGTTACTTTATCTTCAAATTTGATGTTTTATGTTCTTAAGTAAAATCCAAAAAATTGAATAATCACAGATGCGACCACGCCTATACTAAGATAAAATAGGTTTTATTTATATTAGGGGAACATGCGGGCTCTATGACCTGAGGCTAATATTAATAATAATTTTAAATTATATTATTTCAAAATTTTTTTTGAGACAAGGTAATTATTTATTAAATAAAACCAAAAATTGTATCCAATTCTGTCTCAACACTTTATTTCTACTAGTCCAACGTTTCGGCCATTCAAGCCATCTTCAAGGACATCTTCAATACAAAATCATTCAATCATTGAATAATTATAGGAATTATACAATCTTTTGTATTGAAGATGTCCTTGAAGATGGCTGGAATGGCCGAAACGTTGGACTAGTAGAAATAAAGTGTTGAGACAGAATTGGATACAATTTTTGGTTTTATTTAATTAATAATAATAATAATTTATTTATTTGTTTATGGGCCAACCCCCCGTACAAATAGAGTTAGCCTGTGAAATACATGAAATAGATAATCAATTGTAGTAATTTTACAAAAAGGATGTGTTAAAGATCGTTTATATAAAATAATAATAAACAATATAACCAAGCTGGGCTATCCACATTCGTTAGAATAAAACAGTAAAATAAAAAACGTCACTTCGTATTTAATAATATAAAATAAAAAAAAACTATACCTCCTATTGGGACGATAGGTATCCAGCTCTAAGGAAAAGGTTTTGCATTACATATATAAAAAACAGTTTAAGGTCCAATCCTGAGGGTACAGACAGAAATTCATACAACTGATTTAGGCTAATATTGCTTAGCTTCGGCATGTATCGGATTCGGTTCTCATGTTACGCGGGGCAATTTGTCAAAAAATGAAAATAATACTCCAGGGCCGTTCCTTCACAAGCTGGACAAAGCTTCTGTGGGTCCAAAGTATATTTGTGAGGACCGACACTTAGTGTAATTACATATTTACCGGAAAGTCGTTGTTGGGCAATTATTCTTAAGTGAGTTATAGAGCAACTGATCTTTAGGTAGCTTTGAGGAACATCCGTTTAATGAAAACCCTACTCTACTAAGGGTTATGACCTGAGACTACTTTACTCCTATATAATATGTAATATAGAGTATTTTTCGATAACTTTTTTAGACTACGCAAAAAAAATATTTTATACAGATTTTTGGGATCGTCTTGAAGTGAACGAAAATATTGAACAATTTTTTTTTACTTTTGCATTGTTGTAAAACTTCATTGTTTGCCAAGGTACAGATTTATTTTATTTATTAATAAATAATCGTTGATTTAGGTGGAAATACATGAATATAAAATTATTTCCTGCCAAGAAGACTACATTTCTGACAAAAGATAAAGCGTTAAAACAGTGGTATTAACGTTAATTTTAACAAGATACGTCCCGGCTTTTCTAATTCCGAACGGTTGTTTTTATTTTTGTGTTTTACTTATCAATAACCGTTCTTGAACTTTGGGGGAACCGCTAAACCTTCGAACATCAAACGTATCCAAGATCCTTAGAACCATAGCCAATGTACCCTGTTATGTTTCCAACAGAACATTACTCTATGATCTTCACATCCCTTTTGTCCTTGACCTCATACTACCGAATTCTCAAAATTCCATTTAAACTTTTCTAATCATCCCAATCCTTTGGTTCAATTCTTATCCAGTTCCACTCATCATTACAATCCACATCGAAGTTTGAAAGACTGAAAGAAGGGCACTGGTCAAAAGACCTTTTTTTAGAATAAAATAAACAATTGGAGTTCTAGCAATAGTCAGATGCTCCGCTCATGTAGAGTGATTTCGGGTTTAGCGCACTTACTCAGCCTCCACTGGATTATTCCTAGTTACGCGGTGAGGGAGCTGCGCTGGGATCTCGAAGTGCCCTATCTACCCCTCATACATGGGGGTTAGAGTGGCTCGAAGATACCCAGGTCGAGATTTTATATAATTTATTATTTTTTTTTTTTTAAATTTTTGGTTTCATATTCCTTTTGTCCTTGACCTTATACCAACAGAATTCTCAAAATTCCAAATAAACCTTGATAACCATCCTAATCCTTTGGTTCAATCCTTTTCTATTTCCACTCATGATTGCGGCTTTAGCGCACTTACTCAGCCTCCTGTGGCTCATTACCAGTGACGCGGTGAGAGAGCTGCACTGGAAACTTGAAGAGCCCTTACTCTACCCCTCATGTGTGGGGGATAGAGTGAGCTTGGGGATCCTTAGGTCGAGATTGTAAATATTGCATGTAATTTGTCTTACTTAGTTTGATTATATTTATTTCATTTATTAAGTTTTCTTTTTATTAAGGTGTTTAGCATTGTGGATATTGCGATCTTGGCGGAAAATATTATTTTGGACTCCCTGGGGATCATACACCATCACCTGCATGGGAATTAGCTCGGAGATTATTCTTTGTTTTATTTATTCATTTTAATATGTTGACCTCTCAATTTGTGTGTTTTAACGTATTTATTCATTAAATTATTTTATTTTATTATTACTATGTTTTTTTTTGTGTTTTAAACTTATTTATCCATTCAAGTGTTTCCTGTAACCGGTTTTTTTTTTATTATATTTTCCTTTTAATCTATGTGTTATTCTTATTCTCGTAAAATGTATCTAGTTCTTTGTTCTTGGTAGACTGATCTACTGCTGTGACTATAAATGATGGTCTGATCTCACAGTACCGTCTAATATTGAATTTTTTTAGCGGGTCACTCAAGAGGATCTAGGAGGGTGAATTCTGGAGAGCGAATTTGTTGATCGGGTGAATTGAATAATTGAGCAGAAATGAGAAAGAAAAATTGGAATGAATGAAACATTTGTATTGGTAGTACAGACCGAAATGGATTGTAAAAGGAAACTGTAGGGGTGAAAAAAATTGTTTATTATATCCTATTATTGTATATCTCTTTTTTTGATGATTATACCATGTATGTGTAATGTATATATGTCCGATTACGGATTGATAAGTATGCTGTGTGAGATAGCAACCTAATGTATTTAGGCAGCATAGATGAATAAATAAAGTATTTCTCTCTCTCTCATATAGAAATTTATATTTTTTATTATATTTGATGTTTTTACTTTTTTTTAATTTTTTTTTTTATGAAAGTGTACGATTATTAATTAAACCTATTACTCATTGCCCATGCTTGTAGATTGTAATAATACTTATCAATAAATAAAGTAATTAATTAACTTATCTATAAAATACTAAGTTACTTTAAGGGAATATTTTTTAAACCTTCGTCATTTAAGCCCTGTCAGATTATTTCAATGGGGATTAGGCCTTACCGATATTAAATTTCATTCTATTTTGCATTGACCTGCCGAGTTTAATAGAGAAAACTGAAAAAAATAAAATAATGTGAAAAATCTATTTTAAAAGTCAGTATATTTTACCTAAAATGTTACTGGTTTTTTTTAATGCCTTTTCATACAAAAAAGAAATATTTTAAACATCACTATACAATGTTGAATGAAGAGCATTAAAAACTTCTATATGTAACCAATTAAATTTATTTTATTAATAGGAATATTTTTAAAATATACGGTATTACAAATTATTAGGAATCTTTTTTTTTTCATAATACCTCATACAGTTTAAACTTTGAAGTTTTTTTTCTGAGCTTAAAAGATATAAATTTCCGATAAAATAGCAAAGTGCTTAAAAAAGAATTCTAAAAAGAGCTACTTCAAAAAAGTTCTAATTTTGTCCCGTTCCGGTTTTGTCAAAGAGGTCTCGTTCGAGCAATTAATGGCAGTTTTGAAGAAGCTTTAGATCTAACCCATCCTCAAAATATGTGAACTTATGAGTGTGTATGAATATATAATTTTTATTTTGTTCAAACTTCTTTTTATTCATCAATTAAGTATCCTTTCGATCATATTTTAAGTATTAAAAATAAGTACCAGTGGTTTTAAGTTTGTTCATTTGCCTAAAGTTTTTAATATTTTTTTTACAATATTAATAATCAATTTTTTAAGTTATTAAGGTAAAGAAAACTTCCAAATAGATTTTATATTATTCTATATTTTGTTCTTGTACAAAGTTTCGGAATATAACCCCATACTCATGTACTATTGTATCCTAAAATTTTAACAAATAGTTAGTTCTTATCAACAATATTTATCTATACGTTATATGTATACAATTCAAATTGTTTTAATCAATATTTACCTCATATTTGTTATTTTTTTATATAATGTAGTGTAATATAATGAATAGACAAAACTAAAATTATCCAATTGTAAAAAATTTTAATTTTTAACTTAAATTACAAAATGGATTAAAATTAAACGTATCAAAAAGGGGGTAAAAAAAAACCCAGCATATTGGTTTGTACTACATGGATGAGTGAATGCACCACTAGCGAAGAACATTAATTTAAAAAATGTGGTTAAATACATAATACATTTACTTATGAAATAACAACATTTTACAATGGAAATTGACAAATATGAGGTAAATATTACAAGAATTTAAATTGTAAGATACAAAGTGTTACTAAGAATTATTGGTCACAATTTTATGATACATAGTACATGAGTATAGGATAATATCCGGGAACGATGTACAAGTACAAAATATTGAACAGGGTATATTTTAATTGGAAGTTTTGTTCACCTTAACAATTTAAAAAATTAATATCATCAACTTAAAGAAAGAAAATCCAGAATATTAATTTTGATTTATTTTTGTAACTTTTATTTGTTCTAATTATTAATTTTGTTAGTTTTAGAGTATTTTTTTTCTGAGCCAAAATATGAATGACATAAATATTAATGTTTTGTTATTTTCATTTAATTATAGCTGTAAATTAATATTAAAATTGGAATATTACTGTATGAGCCTTAATTTGAAACATACTGCATCTTTCCAACCGAAAATTATAGTTTTCATAGTTATTTTCCTCTTTTTTTATATTGGTATAAGAAGTGTTTTTAAGTAGACTTTATCAAATGACATTAATCACCAATCATCTACACAGAAAATTAGTTGTTTTCTGAAAATACCCCTAATTGCCCCAGTCGTAGCCAAGCAGGACGGGATCCATAGTACAAGAAAAAAATGGATAAAAGGTCAGTTTCTTCACCCCAATTTTCTATGACATTAATGAAAACTATGTATAATTACTAGTCAAAATTGATAGGACTGCCAAGTGGGAATGAAACATTAGCTGTTTCAAAACTTAAAAAAAAAAATACTTTTCTTTGGAAGCCTCACATCTTTAAAACTACCTATAACACTAGAAAACCTATTAGAACATCATTCAAAGTAGAGTACATTCTCTAAAATACGAACCCTAACAGAGTTATTTACGTTCAATAGTTTCCGAGCTCCAGTTTTATTAAAAGATAACGATTTATAACAAAACAAAGAGAAATAAGAAGTTTTTAATTGGACGAACAGATATCTCCCAACACTCAAATTAAAACTACTATAATAGTACAAGAGCCCAAGAGGAGAAAAAAGGCAGTTATCTCATCCCAATTTTTGATTACTTTAATGCAAACTATGTATAAATACTAGTCAAAATTGACGAGTCTGCCAAATATAGGTAGGGGGAATAAAAAATGGCGGCTGTTTCAAAGTGATAAAAAAAAAATTATTTTTTCATTCAGAGCTCTATATCTTAAAAAGTAGCAACAACACAAGAAAACCTGAGAGAGTCATTTAAAGAAGAGTAAATTTGCTAAAATGTGAGCCCTTATAGAGTTATTTACGTTAAATAGTTTTCGAGATATAGCTTTTAAAAGCTTAACATTCATAAAAATGCTGTATGGTACGTACTAAAAGATCAGTAGTTAGTGAATTTATTTTGAAAAATTTATGTTTCAAAAATCCTTTGGCGTACAGATGTCCATTAAATTGATAGATTTATTTATTGATAGATATTACAATCTGCCTCACAGTTGTGGGCAATAGGTAATATTGATGAATGATCTCATACATACTAAAATAAAAAAAATAAATAAGTAAAAAAAAAAATAATAAAATAAAATAAAAAAAACTCTCTTAAAATATATACAAACAAAAGAATAGACAAATGAACATAATCAGACTATCTGTATGAAAAATAAATAAATAAAATAACATAATGATAAAATAATATATACAATATTTACAGAATCGACCTGAGGATCCCTGAGCCCACTCTATCCCTCACGTGTGAGGGGTAGAGCAGAGCTCAAGAGATCCCAGCGCATCCCTCTCGCCGCATCACGTGTCTGAGATGTCTATTAGCACTCAAATTAAAGCTAGTGTAATGAGCTATAAAGTAGTTTATAATGTTTATCATCGTAGGAGTAATAGTTTACATGAAATTTGCTAAAATAAATTGATTTATAGTTGTTCGGACAAATTTTCATTTGTCAAATTTATATTCATATGCGAATATCGTAAAAAGTACTACCCCTACGAAGATATGTGTCATAAACTACTTTATAGTAAGTTAACTTTCCTTTATTTTGAGTGTTGACAGACATATGTGCGTCTTATGGATCTAGAGATATTTTTTTTTCAAAAATCCAACATTTTTCACAAAATACTAGAAATTAACATATTTCTATATGATATTTCGTCAACTATCAAATAAAAACTACTAGTTCTATAGAGATAAACATTAATAACTATTTTGTAGTAAATTTAACTAGCTTTAATTTGAGCGCTGGCAGACATCTATACGTCCGATGGTTTCTAAAATTAGATTCTGTTTTTTTAGTTTATGAAAAACTGTAAAGAGCTAAGAACCTTTTCTTGGAACTCATGTGAGTGACAATTCAAGTAAAATTCGTGGTTAATTTTTTTAATTTAGAAGCAAAACTGCATGTGAATACTAAATCACTGTTTTTTTTTTTTTTAAACGTATGTCACCAAAGATTTTTTTTACACCATTTTCAACCCTAAATTTGCTGTCTACTCCGAAAATTAATAATATAATCCAGGTTTTAGTACTGGTAATTCCAAAAAGAAATAGGTTTTATCCACCGTTCTATTATTTATCGGTTATGTTACAAGAATCATTATCTTGTTTAATTTTTTTTTTCATAAAAACCAGAACTGAAAAAAACCAATGCGATTATGGGTTATTTAAGTATGTTTGAAAATTTATTTCATTACTGGTTACATAGAGAGAAAAATACTTTATTCATCTATGCTGCCTAAATACATCAGGTTGCTACATCACTAATGAATCCGTAATCGGACATATATAAATTACATATAATTACATGGTATAATAAAATAAAAAGAAAACAGTTTTTACCCTACAGTTTCCTTTTACAATCAATTTCAGTTTATACACCAAATACAAATATTTCAATTCATTCCTTTTTTTTCTTTCCCTTTCCTGTTCCTTCAATTTCACCATTTCACAATTTTTAATTTACCCGATCAACAAATTCACTCTCCCGAATTCACCCTCCTAGATCCCCTCCAGTGACCCGCTAAACAAATTCACTATTAGACGGTAATGTGAGATCAGACCATTAATAATATTCACAGCACTAGATCAGTTTACCAAAAAACAAACAAATAAATACATTTGACTAGAACAAGACTAACACATAGATTCAAGGGAAAATATAATAAAAAGCCGGTTACAAGAAACACTTGAATGGATAAATAAGTTTTTAAAAAATAAATAACAGTACTAATAAAATAAAATAATTTATAATAATTATCTACAAAAATTAAAAATCCACTGTCATCCGCTTATTGTAACTATCATCTGTATTAATTATTCTCAAAGATCATGAAAATTCATGTTTGAAGTTTTTTTTTTTAATTTATTCAATCATTTGCTTCTAGTATTGTTTTTTTCTTTTCTTCTTTCTTTCCATTTAACGACTCATTGATAATTTTTTTCCTTCTTGATAAGCCTAAAAACTAGTCAACAGTCTTTCAAACCGACTCCAGACTCTTCAATGGGGCAGCTGAAAGTTGGCACAATGCTGGTTGACATTTTCCATTTGAGAGGGACCAGGCTGAAAGGGAACATAGTAAATTGGAATAGCTCTGGTTTTTTATTCCCGACCCACTTTTATTGGGTATCAACTGTTGTGATTCCTAGCTGATGATTATTTGTCTTTTTTTTCCCTTTTCATTATACTTTTCAGAAAAATGATAATAAATAAAATTCGAAAAAATAAAATAAAATTTTCAAAATATATAATCCTTCTAACGATCCTAATCCTTTGGTTCAATCCTTATCTAGTTCCACCCATCCCTACAGCCCACCTAGACGGTTGAAATGGCAGTGGCCAAGAGACTTATTGTAGTACACTTGCTCTGCCTCCACTGGTTCAATACCAGTGATGCGGCGAGAGGGATGCGCTGGGATCTTTTGAGCTCTACTCTACCACGTGGGGGATAGAGTGGGCTCAGGGACTCTAAGGTCGATTGTGTAAATATTGTATATAAGAGTATAAATGTGACTATAGATTTTTTTTTATTATTATATATTTTTTCATACACATAGTTTGATTATGCTCATTTTCTTTGTCCTGTTTTTATACATTTTAAGAGAGATTTTATTTATTTTTATGTGTTTTTTTCCATTTATTTTTTTTCTTATTTTAGTATGAATGTGATTATTCATCACTATTACCTATTTCTTATCAAGAAATAAAATTTTATATTAAAATAAAATAAATTAGTTATTCATAAAAAAATACGTTAGATATATAATATTGTCTGACAATAAACGGTTCACAAAATCGCAACGTAAACTATTTATTAGTAATTAACGTTTGGCCCAACTTAGAAGGACTACATCAAGGATAAATGAAATCAAGATACAAACATTAGAGTGGCCCCAATGGTTAGTTCCTCTACATGTCTGTATCACTTCATTTTTGACCAAAACATTTTTTTTTCTTTTGCCATAAAACGTATATTTTATGGTTCTTAAGATGGGAAACCTTTATTCTGCCTATGTTTATTTATTTTTTTAATACCAGATCGGTCTGGTGGGCCTTTCATGCTTAGTATTACAGTTATGTTTCTTTTTTATTGACAATTTATTATGGAGAGAAGGTATAGTCTAAAAATTTATAAGAAGAGCTTTAAACAAAAATGTCAATTATAGATTTATTAAAATGAATAATTGACTTGTAATGAGAAAAAATGTTAGTTTAAGAAAAATACGAACAAAAAAATAAATAATTAATACAATTGTAGTAATGTCAATAATAGAATTAATAAATATAGAATTTATTACAGGATGTCCTGCTGCATGCTGGGCTTCAGTCTTCGGGTTGAGGTTTGGTTTCCCAAGTTGTAGGTCACTGCTCCTTTAACTGTCGGTAACTGGGAGTGGAATATTATGAACCGTTTTTTATATAGTCCTCCCTTGATTCTATTTTTAATTCCCGAAGCTAAAAATAGACAATTTTTTAAGAAACCAAGGGCCATCTCTCTGTGATTTTTAAGAATTTATTTTGTAATTACTGTATCTTTTTCTTTTTCATATTGGATACCGCCCCTTTGACATCGCAGCCGTACATCAGCAGTGGCCTGAGTATTGTTTTAAAAATAAGAATTGATTTTTTTGGTTTTAATTAGGGTTTTCAATTTACGTTGGGACATAGCTTTGCTTACTTTTTGTAGGTTTCTGTTAGTTTAAAGTTGATATTAGATGTTTTTGGTTTTAGTTTGGAATTTCTATTCAGGATAGGATATATCATTGCTAACCTTCCGCAGGTTTGAGTTAGTTTTATGTTGATATGGTGATTCCAGGTAAGGCGGCGATCCAGTTGAATTCTCAGGTATCTTGCTGTTTCACTGGCAGGATTCTATAGTACATTTCTACCTTTGAGGGTTAGTTCGGGTGGGTTTGGTTGGTCTCTGAGAGAGATACGTTTAGTGAATTATTGTTCTAGATAATTAAGGTGTCTTTGCTAAGTATTTCTAACTGTTATTATGTCATCATGTTGAGTATACTGCTGTATCGTCAGCAAACATGGGCTATAGAGAAAGGACTGATGCTTTTGGGGCACCGATATGGATATGTCTGAGGGTAGAATTCGTGTCATTTATTCCAATAGAAAATGTTCTGCTGTTTAGGATGGAGCTCAGAATGTTGCATGAGTACTTTGGAGTGTCCACTCTCCTTAGCTTGTATAGGAGACTTCGATGACCAGACCTTATCAAACGCTTGTTCGAAGACCAAAAACGATACCAGGGTATGCTTCTTCAATTCAAAAAATGGGTAACAAACTTATGGGCCTATAGCTGCTGATTTGTTTAACAGGCTTGTGGATTACTATGGGTTCAGCTTACTTCCACGTATCAGGAAAATATCCAGTAGGCAGGCAACTGTTAAAACTTGACGCTATGAAAACGACAGCTTTCCTGGGTAACATTTTGATTGCTATGACTGGTATCAAATCACGTCCAACACGTTTCGTTATTTTAAGCCTTTTAATTAGTTTTTGGATTTCTTCTAGGATCGCGAATTTAGGTGTTGGCTGAACTGTTGTGAGGGGGAGACTTTTCTGCCTCGAATATTCCAGTTTTACAAAAAGATAACGAAGTAATACGCATATGTTTGCAATTAGGAGAGATCAGGTGGTCTCGGTTTTTTTTTTTTCGATTCAAACCTGTCTATTTTTTCTCCTTTAATTATTCATCAGAATACTTTAATTTTTGTTTTTATTCATTGTTTATTATTTCCCACAATGAGAACTGGTAATTTCAGATTAACAAAAATAAAGGCAATGCGGTGTTTATCTAAGGTGTGACTGTAGATTAATATAAAGAGAAGACAGGTAAAGAGTGTAATCAGTTATGATACACAAATAAGTAAAACTTTTTTATTTGTGCCGACGTTTCGAGCTAAATTTCAGGCTTTATCATGGCTGAAAAACAAAAACAAGATAAAAACCTTAATTCAGAGAAAAATAAAAAGGAATTAATAACAAACAAACATGGAAATATATATAACAATTCATTTAGTAGATAGTAGATGATACTAATAAAAGATAAAACATAATAATGTTGAGGTAAGACAATGCCCGTATGAATATAGAAATTATCTCGATTAATAACCAAATAATTAGCGAATTGTCTTAACGTATGCCGAACGTTTACAGACTCGTCGCGTCATTAGATGATAAAACACGCATGTCAAAAATTCTTTGTCGGTATTGAAAACGCCAATCAAAACAAACATGTAATTGATTTAATTACAGCAATATCCACTGATCTTAAAATGAACATAGGGGTATTCATGGTATTGTGAAATTGTTGTTAAATGTAAAATATTTTACCATGTTAAATGCTAAGATTGTGAGCCTATTTAAAGTCATGTTAAATGTTAAATGCATGAGAGCTCCTAGCGGATTTTCTTAGCAACTTGTTTAGTAACCTTTCCTTCCAAAACTTCTTGTTATTGTTTACTTCTAAGTTTTGATTTTTCCAAGTAAACCACAATGATTCCTATTCATCCCTCTATTCTCATTCCACTGGTGTTCCTTAAGGTAGTATCCTCTACACCGTCTATACAGCTGACATTCCAACCAATCCTAACACTATCCTCACTACGTATGCCGATGACACATGTTTGCTCGCAGTTAATAATAACCCATTAATTGTATCCCAAACCAATCAAATCACCTTTACCATTCGTCGTAAACCTACCTACTGCCTTACAATTTCATTTAATGATGTTACTCTTACCCCTGTCAAACAGATCCGTTACCTTGGACTACATTTGGACAAACGATTAACCTGTAATCCTCACACCAGACTGAAAAGACAGGTAACTGCACGTCGATTTAGACTATTACAGCACTTACTAGACAAACGGTCTAAACAACAATACAATACATTACAAAAGTCTGATATACATGACTGTAATAAGGCCAATCTGGACATATGGAGTTGAGCTTTGGGGCTCCACTAAACCTTCGAATTCCTCTCGTATTCAATCCTTACAATCCAAAATCATTCGTAAAATCATAAATGCTCCTTACTTTGTCACAAATAAAATCATACATAAAGACCTTAATGTTCCCTATGTAACCGATCTAGCCCGAACCAGATATCACTCCTTCCATTACAAACTCCCTTACCTTATGTAACATACATTTGTAAATTTTAATTAAGATATTTAAAAAAAAAGTTTTGATTAAAGTAATTGATTATAACATGCCTAAAGTTAGTGACAAGTAGAAATGTGATTTGGCTACTAATTGTCTTGTTATAAAATTTCCGAAACAATACTATGACAACGAAAACACAAACTACGAGCAAGTAACCTAACACGACGATGTAGAGCTCAGCTCGTCTTTTGCATTCTCCATTTCAAGACAGTAACATGCTCTCAACCATGTTATATGTTATATCGTTTTAATATGTTAAAATAAGGAAATATTTCTCCATTTAACATAACTTTTTCCATTTAACACGATTGAACATGTTAAACTAAAGATCATATTGAGACAGAATACCCGTATTGAGTCACTCTGTTGGTAATTGTATCCATTCATAAAATCAATATTTTTATTGTATATAATTTTAATTTATAAAAAAAAAATATTAGCATGTGCAAGAAACATTTGGATTCCTTGAGCTCTATTGTTTATAATTATGATTTAATTTGTGTACAAAGAGTTGCAGGAACTTAATAATTTACTTTCTATTAATTTGATTCAATGAAAAAACATTACATGATGTCCATAATATGAATTGAAGGTTTTAGGAAGCTACATCTATTCTCTAAAGCTTTATGTACATTTATGAGAAGTGGCGTTTACATTATAACACTCTCATAAATCTTTAAGACTCCATTCTCCTTGTTTCTCTTCGAAATAACCCCAGGACCCAATAAAGGACACCAATAACAAATAATTTACGACCTGACAATACCTGGATATATTTTGACTTCCCGGATAAATAGGTTTCCTTGCTTTCATGACCCTATAAATATATTTTTTTCTTTTTATCTGCTCCCGTTTACGAGCATAGAAATTTTCCGAGGAAATATGTCAACTTCCTCACAACTATATTTCATGATTAATGACTTGTTTCATTAAAATAACTCAATTGAAAACACCGTTACTTAAAAACACCGTTTACGCATGCATAAGCAAAATTATCTAATGACATTTACTTATTTACTGCTTGAAATATGTAGGTTCATAATTTTCTATACTGCAAAGTTTAAGAGTAAATTTTACTACCTTTTTAAATTTAATTAAATTATTATATTATTATCATCATAGCACTAAACTGTGTACGAAAAATGCAAAATAAAATACTGAAAATAAGGATTTTATTCTTAGTTTTAATAAATTCCTTATTTTCCATCTTTTAATGTATACTGTTTTTTTTAATACTTCATTTATATCTATTTTTTATTTGTTATTATTCCCATTTACATTAATTGTCTAATAACATTTTATAATTATTGTTTATTTATAGTTTTCAATGACCTTATAATGCCAAAAGGCAATCCAAGGTATCATTAACACCCAGATATACATATAGCATACCTCCTATATGTATGTACCAGATATTCAATATCATTATAGGATGGTAAGAAAAAAAAAAAAAGTTTTTCAATGTACATCTTATTTTTATTTTTTTGTGCTATCTTGTTAATTGTGTGGCTAACTAAGATTTAAAGTATGTGAAAATGTATGTAAAAATTAACAAAGTAAATTTTACAACAATAAGATATGCTATGAAACGTATTTATTTTTTATAACCCCTATTTCTGAATTTATGGTTTTCAACATGAATATATTACCAATATATATTTTGATTCCGCACTGTTACCTTCTTCTGTAGGGGCTTACATTTTAAGGAGTTTTTGAGTTGTAATTTTGTTGTAGTGGGCGTTTCTTGAATTTTATAATGTGCTGGGGCACACATTGGTTCTGAAATTTAAACTAAACCTAAAAAACTTATTCCCTAAATACGTGTCCTGGCACGTCGTGTCTGAATTTTTATCTGGTTTGTTGTCAACGCACCGCAGGGGGGGGGGGGGTTAAAGAGGGTCCTGAACAGTGGATTTCTTTGGTGCTGTAGAGAGTCGAAAAACTTTATGTGCCTGCGTTGGATGCACTCAAGCACAATGGGTAGTTCGAAGAGCTCGTGTAGTTGATTTGTCTTCATCTTCTTCAGCGATGTTGGCCGCGCAATCTTCCGGAACACTGTATCCTGGAAGTGAAGAGTTTAAATAAACAAGAATTACAAAAAATTATTAGAAAATTAATGTAAACAGGAATAATAACAAATAAAAAAAATATATAAAAGAAATTTTTAAAAAACAGTACATAATAAAAGACGGAAAATAAGGATTTTATTAAAACTAAGAATAAAATCCCTATTTTCCGTCTTTTATTATTTGTTATAATTTTAGGTTTTATTAATTGTCTAATACCTTTTTGTAATTGGTGTTTATTTATACTTTTCACTGTACATGTTATTATTGTTTTAAATTTAATTTGTTCATTTTTACATACATTTTCACATATTTTAAATATTATTTAGCCACATCTTAGTTTACAAGATAGCACAACTTAAGGGTTTTATATATGTAGATATAGTTGACCGTAAAAATTGATATATAGGAAGATGGTGAGGGTTGCAGTCAAAGGAGAAACAAAAATAGTTTACAACTATTTATTTTCCGACGTTTGGCCCCACTTTGTAGGGCTTCATCAGGGCTAAAAAAGTACAAAATGATACAATGATAAGAATAAAAATACAAAGATAAGAATAAAAATAAGTAACAATGGCAAGAGTAAAAATTTTTATAAAAATACGTAAAATATACAGTTAAAAATACAGGAAATGTACATAAAACAAAAACAATACAGGGAAGGAAAATAAAATATAGAGATTAAATAAACGTCATGAAAAAATAATAATTATACATACATAAGTAATAATAAAGATATCTAATGATAATAAATGAGCAAAGAACAAGTCAAGACAACCTACCTGTTTAAAGCAAACGGGTGAACACCCGTTTTTACTCTTCCCATTATTACTTATTTTTATTCTTATCATTGTATCTTATCTTTGTATTTTTACTCTTATCATTGTATCATTTTGTATCTTTTTAGCCCTGATGAAGCCCTACAAAGTGGTGCGAAACGTCGCAAATTAATAATTGTAAACTATTTTTGTTTCTCCTTTGAACGCAATCCTGACCTTCTTCCTATATATTAAGGATTTTATTCTTAGTTTTAATAAAATCCTTATTTATTTTTATTCTTATTCCCCTTCTTTTATTAACTACCGTTTTTCTTGTTGTTGCTTTTTTTTTTTATCTATTTTTATTTTTCATTATTTCCGTTTTCATTAATTGTCTTATATCTTTTTGTAATTCTTGTTTATTTATACTTTTCATTTTACATCTTTTTATTTTCTTCACTTGAGTTTAAATTTATTTGATGTTATCTATTCTCTTACTTTGTCAAATTATTTTATTTGTCGGTATGGTTTTTAGCCGTGATGAAGTCTTGCAAAGTAGGGCGAAATGTTGGCTCATTATAAATAGTTCAATTATTATTTGACTTCTTTTGTTCACACTTAGTCCATATTCCTTTTAAACGCAATACACGGTCAAATAACCGTCTTCCAAATTTTTATATGTATGCTTATTATTATAAAATTAATTTTGTTATTTTAAGTTTTAAGATTTTACTGACTCCAGATAAAAATGCCAACAAAATTTGCTTATTCGTTCTGCTATGAACATCGATTAGTTTTTCACAGAATATCGATATGTTAGAATTAGTTAAATATTAAGTATTTGAAAAAAACATTAAATAATCAATGTCTTTCAAGTATTGTTATAAATGTCAATGTCATTCCCGTGGTTGTGCGAATTCCAACTATGGTTTGTGATGATCATGATGTCTAAATAAAGAAAAAAAAGCAAAAGTCAGGAATTTTCATTATTCTAAAAATTGAAGTGTTGGATGATTTCAAAGAAATAATTAATTTAATTGTAAAATCAGTATACTGTATAATATTTGATAAAAAAAAAAATCAACCAGTGCGAAAGGACAATGCTAAAATTTGAAAGAAAAATATATATCATACCTTGTTCAATTATATAAAATCCTCAAAAAGAGGCTATCACTCTTCCTAGAATTTGTCCAAGAACGACTTTGCTGAAGTATGAGTATGAGTCGATTCTCAATCAGAAACTATTTACTAATTTAATCATAGCATACTGTGATATAATTTATATAATAGGATAATATTTCATAAAAAATAACTTTACTTACTTTTATGATTTACAAAAAAAAAAGCACTCTGTAAAAAAATAATAATAATTATTAAAAAAAAATCTATTTGATCCAACAGAACAGATAGTTAAAATCTCTATTGTTTTTACTGGATATCAATTCTAATCTGAATTTCAAAGATTTAATTCGGTGTATTCATTCCAATGTTTTATAGGCTCTTAAATCCCGTTTTACTTTTCACAAGATTTGTTCACGCTAGTCAGTAAAAATACGGTTAAAAAAAAAAACTGGCTTTATTATCGTCTGAGAGAAGTCGTGACGTTTTTTTTTTTCACTTTAACAACTACTATACTTCATCGGAAATCGAAAAAAAGTAGGCATAGTTAAAGTGTTAATTTTACTCACGTTCTAATGATTTTTTTTTTTAATGCAATTTTTTTTTTCTCAAATACTTAATCTTTAACTAATTCTAACATCAATATTCAGCGAACGACTAATTGATGTCCGTGACAGAATGACTAATCTCTAATAATTCTGTTGGGATTTTGCTAAGAAGTTTAGAAAATCAGGTACCTAAAATGATAAAATCTCACCTTTTGGCACATTCTCACTCAATGTATTTCTAACGATTCTCTACAGATTCACAGAAGATGTTGAAAAAAGATTCTGCAAAAATAACAAAACTATTTAATTTTTTACAAATTATTGTCAATGGTTATATATGTAATTCCATTGTATGTAAGTGGATGCATAATTTCATATTGTAATTTATTAATTTTGTTAACTTGCAAATTTCCTAGTGTTAGAAACACTTAAAATAAAATAAATTAATTTTTTTATCAGACTAGTGAAAGGTAAGCAGATTTGAATAAGATAATTAAAAAAAATGAAGATTACTGGTATAATGCTGAAACGTTTAAAAAAATGTTAAACATATGAAATAAATTGTAAATATTTACAATTGAATTTTCCTCATTTTGCAATTCGGTCGATAAAATCGTTGGTCACTTAAATAGCTATAGTAACTCTAGCAGCCTTTTTTCTTCCGTTGAAATTATCTCTAAAGGATTTGTTAGGGTCTTAACATGGCTTTAAAGCACCTGCAGGTCTTTTCTGTACACTAATAGAGATAAAGGAAGGAAAGATTATTTTATCCTTATACATTGTATAAAGAAAATCCATCCTTTATAAAGTTACTTTACACCACAATTAGATTTTGTTCAGGTAAATCTTGATATACAGTCAGTTATTATTTCCACGTTAACAAACGAGTAATACATTAGATCTTATTCGTTTTATAATCGCGAAAACCTAATAATTAGTTGGATCGATTAAAATGTTTACAAACACATTTATCGCCGAGTCCTGATCTGATTTTATAAACTGAAGTCAATGGACTTAGACAAGGTTAGGACCGGTTAAACTGGATTCGACTGTTGAGCTTGTTTCTAAATGTGTCACCTTGGTACCCATATGTCTCTCCTTATATATTATTTATTCAAGCTAGATTTATCGATTCTATCTAACGATCGATTTGTATAGTTACTCATTATTATCCTCTTGACTACATTTGAGAGAGTGTGGTGATTGGTCGATTGTTCTTTTGTGACATGAGTGAGAAGGGGGATACAGAGGTAAAAATATTTTTCGGAAGGTCAGAACAGTTTACTTAATAATCTATAATAAATAATACCACATACCTTTATCATACTATGGTTTTGTAGACAAGTATATAATATTATATAATTGTTAGCGCTATATTTTCTAATTTCTTTGTGAATAATTTGTAAATAGTATTTAGTAAGTATTATCGTTTAATTTAGTTACATCTATTTTTTATTAGAATTTGGTTATTTGAGAAGAAAAAAATATGTATTTATATTTGTGTTATAATTATGTAAAAGAAACTGTTTTTAAGGGTTGATGTCCGTTGCTATGGCGCCGCCTACCAACAGACCGACCATCTTTGTTTTTAAATCAATTTCTGCTAATTAGTGGTCATGATAGTTTCTAACCAGCACTGTCTGTGTTAATAATGTAATAGTTTGGACATTTTGAGGGTGTTAATCGACATTGCAGTCAGAAACCAGATCTTTTCTACGTTTCTGACCTTTGACTGGAATATGAGTTGTTGCTAATTAGTCGGCTCGTATAATTCATTACAATAAACATATCATGTCTTCACTCAATAAGTGTCAGTGTGGTTATCTTCTCTTTTGTACATATCAACTGTTGATGAGCCAGTTCAGACGTGGGCCCACCAACTTGTGACCAGTTTGAGAGTTGCAGCGGTGTTTATAGCTACGGAGCAGCGACTTCCACATCTTGACATCAAACTGTCTTCCTCTGACCTTTCGGAGTGGATAAAATTTTCTTTAGGACCATCGGCCAGTATTTATTTTATACATCAATTGATTTGTAAATTTGTTTTATAATTTATTTAGCTAATTTTATTTTTGTCTAAAAGGCCTTTTTATTTTTACTTATTTGTTGTTTTATTCTTACTCTTTTGTTTATTTTATGATTATGTTTTAAATTATAGATTAACCGAATGTATGTTTAAATCTGAGCCAGCTTCTTTTTTGGTTCTTTTTAAACATTTCCTGCAAAAAGACAGGTGGCGTTAACAATAGTAATAGAATGTTTTCACAATAAACCTCAATTTATATATTAATATTATTGGCAAAAATAAAACAAATGAAATAATGAGTGGGATGGGCCCACTTTATTATCATGCCTTAAGTCAAGGCTCATTTGACGGCAGCTCTGAAAGTGTCTATAAAAAAAATATCCTGAAGTTATAATAGTCTTCTCTTATCCAGACTACTTTAAGAACTAAATGATTTTCGCTGTAGCTGTTTACGCAGTCATGAAGAATCACTTTCATAAAAGGCATACAGGCCGTCGACGTAAACAATTCTTATCAAATAGAATAGTAGAAACTTCGGATGTTCATGTGTATAAACTACAATACAATACAATACTCAGGGTTTATGGAATTTGTATAAAAATATTTGAGTTCTAGAGCAGTTCGCAGTTTGATTTACCCATGATATAAAATAAAATATTTCATATTGTACAATAATCTAATATAAAAAATAATTATATTTAGTTTTACCATTGTAACAAATCACTCTGTAAAAAGTTATGAACAAGCCGGAATTGTAAAGACCTTGTTTTCATAATTAATTTATAAAAATAAAAAATCATTTCTAATACTAAAGACTTAATAAAGAGCTAAAAAAAAATCGATTATTATCTCTACTAGCCATCAACTCAAATCTAATCGAAATTTGAAATACTCAATTTAGCAAACTCATTCTTGAGATTTATAGGCTCATAAAACCCGAGATTTCTGCGACACCGTTTCACAAGATTTGTTTAAGCTGTTTAGTGGGAATGGGAAAAATAATCCTTTCAAAAAATCTTTATTATCATCAGAAGAAAGTTATTACTTTTTTTCCCCATAACAACTACTAAAGTTAATTGAAAGTCTTTAAGTACGAGTAGTTCAAGGCGTTAAGTAGATTAGTAGTTTTGGGTTTACTGAAATGTGAAACGACGTTAACGTAGACAATTTTCTAAAATAAGTTTTGGTCAGTACGATTCAATATCATATAAATACATCAGGTGAAAACTATATACAACTAATAGACTGATTCCTGCAATTCTGTAAGTATAGTTAAAGGTGTTTTAAATATTTTGCATTGAATAATTCTTGAATTATTATTTAGTTTAATATTCGATTTTTTTCTTTACTAGGCATCATTGCTTATTTTCCACTGTTTGAGGAAGATGCCCCCTCTAACATTTCAATAGAAACTCAAGATGCTGCCATCTAGTGGTAGCTATATGAAGTAGTAAGTTTTACTTACCATCCTGGCTTCTGGAAGTAATGAGTAAACTGCTTCAAGAGCAACATCGTTTTTGGCTGAAATGAAATATTCACCTTAAGTGAATAGTTCTTCACACTCAGGCGAAGAGACAGAGGCCGAATGAAAGAAAGAAGAGAACAACAAAATGCACTATCAAACTACAATATCTTCATTATTTTATGCATCCCAATAATCAAAATTATATACCTACAACTAATCGTAGTGTACAACCCTTTTGGCATATATCATCAATTGTGTATAAATTAATTTAAGAACAGAGGATTATTCCACTCTCTTTTTATTTCTCCCTATTTAACCACGTTTCATTCATTTTTAAATCCATTAAATACAGTCCACTCCTTAAAATCCGAAAACCAGTTTTATACTTACACCACACCAATACCAGTGGTTCCATTAAATTACAATTAATTTGTACAATTAAGTTATATCCCCCAACATTTACCCCAGGGAATAACTAAATTAAACACCCTCCGTTATACTGCCGGTGTACCTACCTATCCGAAATAAAGAGCCCTTTTGCTTAGTGCGATTATAAATAGTGTAATCCAACAAGATAGCATTGACTGTAGTAGACAAAAGAGTTGTAATGGCTAATCAAAGCAACTCCTAAAGAATCTTCGTTGTAGCATATTGTTGAAGTAGGCTTATTTCCTTGAGATTTGTAATAAATATTCTACGATCCGTATTTGTAGGTATCCAAGAAACTTCACGAAACTTAAGAGAAAAAAATTTAGAAATTAAGATACTATTTAATTACCTATATGAGTGCCAATCCATCAGCTTTGCAAGACACACTGGGCAGGGCATGTCACACAGATGGATAATAATTCAACATCTCTCTATTTTAATTTTAAAAAATAAAATCTGTACCGCTAAAACCCATGAAGGGTCAAGGATTCATTACTTTGCAAGGAAGTACTGCTACTAGACCTATGGTTGTGCAAGGAGGTGATTTGGTCAGAATCATGCTCGACCACCAGATTTTTACCCACTTAAGAGTACCCAATTTATGAGGTTGAGAGGAAACCAGGACGGCTCCAGAACTCACAGGGTTGACTCACGGCTACAGTGTAACAGAAAACAATTTTCTGCTTACCCGGGTCCTTGGAGTTAGTAGCATCGTGCCTTACCACGGTGCCACCGTTAAATCTTTTTTGGTACTCTTTTCCCCGTTTCGGATAGCAATTTTAAAAAATAGTTTCGATATACTTTTAAGGAAAACGATTTTTGTACGACGATAACACGTGTTATATTGCATCTCAAGCTCTCCAAACCTATATAACAGCGCTTGAAGAATGGTGTCAAAATTTGAGAATTAAACAAAATCTCATCAAATCAACTTTGCCTACCCTTCGTACAAACCTACGGACTCTACATTATTCTTTAATATCATTCCACTTATCACTGTCGACCAGATCCGCTACCTTGGAATAAATGAGGACGAACGTATAACTTTGAATCGTCTTACAAAACTGAAAAGACAGAACGTCAATGACGACTATTAAAACACTTACTATAGAAGCAGTAAATTTCCAATCCATTACAAAAGACTATTGTACAAGATTATATTAAGGCCTATCTGGACGACGGAGTTAAGCTTTGGAGCTCTACCAGAACATCGAATTCCATCGTAAAATCCTCAATTCTCCTTACCTTTTCACAAAGAGAATCATCCGTAAAGACCTTAATATTCCATATACAGCTGAACCAGAAATCCATCCTTCTTCTAGCTTTCCTTTTGTATTTTTGACGATCCTTCGAGGCGCCTTAAAATATAGTGGCCTCGAGAACGAGCGTAGAAATGTTATTGCAGTGCTACCAATGGGTAGTTTTTTTACAAGTCTGCATCCCCACCACTTTAATGTATCACACATTTCCTAGATGAATTTTTGTTATGCAATTTTTTTATTTCAATATGTAAATAGAAAACAAATATGGTAATAAGATTTGGGTCAGATAATACCCACCTTTTTAACTGTGCCCTAACACCTTATTGATTGAAGAGTATTTTATGATTTTGGGTATAACGTCCTATATTACAAGTACTCCTAAGACGTGTTTGTAATAGAGCCTGAAGTATGTTACTTGATTTGTACATTTTTATTATAATTAGGGGACTTTGTGTCTATAATAATAATTACTTCTTCGTATAATTTAATTGTTTCTGTTTTATTGTATTCATGACTAGCACAATACATCTTAGCCAACTCTCCTTACATAAATCAACCCTAATTGTTTTCTTCACTGCTACTCCTCCCTCATATTAAACTCGACGGATTGACTAATGTATCCTGCCTTAAACTGAAAGGATTCTCCTGTTGGGCCTTATAGATCGAAAGCCGATAATGATCCTGCCTCATGGCAAACCTCAAATCCAAATAGTTCATTTTATACTTTAGTCTTTTTATTTTATTTTTTTCTGAACTGTAATCGATTTCCAGTAATTGGCTTGGTTAAGGTGACGACGCAGAACTAATGACTCCCACTGTATTTTGGATTCAGAAGCTCTTATACTCAACCCAATTGTGTAATGAGGCTTAGAATAAAAAGGAAATTATTTTCTGTATTTGGAAATTTCAAGTATTTGAATAATCAAATAAAAAAAAACTTCTCAAGACCTGAATATTAATAACAAATGTTGTTTAAATGAATAAATTTGAATTTTATCCCTTATAGTCTGAAAACATTTTATTCTCTTTACAAGTTCGACATTTCGGCCAATTCGGCCATTCTCAGGGACAATCTTAATGCAATTTTAGAACAAATAATTTTAATACACAACTTCATGCGAGTTATTCTGCCCAGGTCAATTCAACAATTTCTCTAATTAGTCAATTTTTCACAAAAATTAAAATTCTTCATCACAGTCATCTATTTGTTAAAATTTATTAGTTGTGATAAATTTATGGTGGCTAAACTACAAGTTCGTTTTATTAAAACCTTACTAACATGAATTCTATATTTTCTGCAAGTTAATAAATTTAATGTTAAAACTCTGGTTTGAATAATTTTCTAATAATGTAATTTATTATCCCAAGGGTCCATCAATTTTCAATTGTGTTGTATACTATTGACGACGGAGGTGTAAAATATATTTTCTTTCGTTAATAAATCTGTTTTTTCATAGGAATCAAAATAGTTTCACATTCCTTTTTACCCAAATTATTTAATGTAATTGACTGAACCGTTCTGAAATTGAATATGAAAAGGGAAAATACGGAAAAGTTAAATGCAATGCAGGCTTGACTGCGAAAACTGTAAAATAATATATATATTTAGGATTGAAATCGAAAGTTCTTTATTTTATTATTACCTCTCTTCTTTTTCAATTTTTAGAGTGAATTGTATTCTTTATATTTCTGTTTTATCTACATTGTATTTGTCATTATTTTTCTTTTCATTATATGAAATGAAAAAATAATTTTATTCTGGGACATATGTCCCCTTGGAATAAATACATGGTTTATACATTAAGATTTTTGTCTGGCAAGCATTTACAAGTTTTCAGATAGTAAAATGAAATTACATTGTGTTATTGGCTTAACTGCTGTTTATAATGTTAATCCATGTATGCCTATTTATTTGATTTCAATGATGCGGTGGTTTGGTTATTCAATAAGTGGAGGAATAGGTGTTGTTTAAAGGAAAGAATGGATTGCATGTAGGTTGCATGTATGACGAAGAATTTGCAAAAGAAGGGTGTTCTATAGGAGGGCATATAAAACATTCGGCTGGGATCTGGTGTTTAATGAGTGGATGGATGAACGAAGATTGAGGGGATCAAGGATACAGGTAGGTTGGATAGAGCTACTTCAACTCGGTATACCAGCGGGAGACTTAAGAGTGCCTTGGGAACCCAAAGATAAATCTTACAAAGCAATTCATGAATCTCTTCAGTCTCAACTCTAGTCCTGCAGATAGCCCTCCATACACCAAGGAACTGTAGTCCAAGTGGGGGAAGACGAGAGAGGATACTAGGAGCTGATGGGTGTTCTGAGGAATGGAATTACGAAATCTTAGGAATTGTTTGTGTACAGTTATAGATTTGCGTGTGATTTGGAAAATGTGACTATTCCAGGAGTATATGTAAAATACTTTTTTGCATTTCTTGTTTATTTATACGCTTTACAGTACATTTGATTTTATTTTCTTTAATTTACTTAGTTCAATTTTATGTAAATTTTCATAAATTTTACATCATTTTTAACACCACTATAGTGTGTTTTTATTCCCAGTGTAATGTATTCAAATTACAAGGTTAATTAATAATTTTTTAACTTATATATCCACTATAAGAAACATGTGTTTTTTTTATGTTTATTCAAATACAGATTTACTTAACCTAATTGTAAAATTAAAAGAACAATCTTAACTAATAAAGGCCCTATTCTAACTTATCCTAATTATATCTATGTACTTATTACTAACTTATAATCTAACCTACAATTAAAATACATACGATTGATATCTATGTCCAAAGGTTTAGTACTTGCACTCAGCTGGTCGTGGCAGATAAAGAGAAAGGTCACTTCTCAATACACAGTTTTTAAACATAACTCAGCTCACAGAGAAAACCAAAAAATCCACTAGCTTTACATCAATGTCCATTCCTTAAAAAAACAACCGACGACCGAACATATGATTTTTCTCTCCCTCCCTGCCCGATACCTCCCGCGCATGCGCCGCCATCACCAATTCTTCTCTCTCGTCTATTACACCAGGTATCATATTTTCTTACTTTACTGCTTAATTTTAGTTGTTTTTAATTTGTTTTTTCTTATTCGTCCTAATGAAGCCTTTCAACGTGGGGCGTAATGTTAGCTATAATAAGTTGTTTATTTTCTATTTGGGCTATTTTGACCGCTTCTTTCTATAATTAAACATGGTTAACCAATGAAGTTTCCAAAATCCACATTATTTTTATCCTTGCGCAGAAATGGGTCACTGTGGAGACATAATAAAAAAAACATACTATATTTCATTATGTTTAGATCATTTTTTTGACGAAAACAATGTTTTCCAGCATAATTACAGTCGATAAAGTGTATAAAATTCAATTGTTCACATTCTATAAGTTTTGAATGTTTCAAGTATTTCTAACTACATCACACCTATTAAGACAGAATTAGTACGGTAACAATGGTATTACTGCAAGGCATGTGCTACTCAAGTTTTTACAATGGCAGTAAACTGTCTAAGTGTCTTTAATTGTTACAAGCTCTATACGGAGCTTGTTATATAGTGGATCGTCTTGAATTTTTTAAAGTAGAAACATTATTATGAAATACTTACATGTACTATACAACAAACATCAATATTCTGTTTTCATCCATATTGAATACAGGTAATTAAAAACCTAATTAAATAGCCATAAATATTGCAACCATTTATTCGTTTTGAATGTTTTTTTTTTTTATTTAGTAACTTTAACTAGCTAGTATTCTAAACATATTTATTGTGACCTATCATAAACACTCTGTTAATAATGAGAATTATACCCGAAATCATTGTATTTGTATTATAATTAGAAATCAGTAGAATTATACTGAATCGAAACTAATAATCCCGATAATTCCCTGGGTTTATTGTGGATCACGGACTGTCTTGGGGGAACTCCCAGAACCACAGAGGAATATTATAGTTCGGTTCCATTCTTGTCCTCCCGATAAAGGACACAGAATCCTCTTCATACATATTCATCCACAGAGGACTATTCATGAATACATATGAGACATCTTTTGTTGCCGCTCCTAAATCCTATAATGGTTCCTGTGGTTCGATTTGGTGGTAGTCTTGACTTTGCGAGAGTTCAGTCAATTTGCTAGATTTCTGGTGATTTTGACCCATTTAAATTTAAATAATTCTGAAAGATTTAATACAAGTAGCAATATTTTTACTTATTTAAACTTCATTATTTAGTGATTTTTTTTTTTTTTTACTAAAAATCGTGCTATTTAAAGCCAACGTATCCATGCATACTTAACTAATTGACTATATCTATGCAAATTTTTAAAAATGTATTAATTAATTGCATATATGTGCAAATGTGTATTTATTTCATTATTGCTTAAATGTAAGTTTCTTTTTAATGTTATTAGTAGAACCGTAAATGTGATGTTATATGTGATATTTATTTAAGATAATTGGTTTAAATTTTTAAAAAATTGTAGTATATGTATTAATTATTGTATTCATAAGATGAATATTCTGAATTAGGTTGTGGATGATAGAGTGACAACCCCGAAACGTCGTTTGTTTATTAAATAAAGAAATTGAAATAAGAAAGAAAACATTCATTCACTACAACTAATTATTTATTAATACCTTTGTTAATTATTTGATCAGTTTTATTTCAATATATTTTTTATATAGATTCATATTTTTATTCATCGAAATCATGATATAATAAAAATAAGTTATTATAAATAATTACTATTATTTTAAATTTTATTTTTCCCTTTTATTGTTTTTTTTTCTTTTGTTCTTATTTTTCTGTATATATTGTATGAATGGATATTTGAACACTAATACTTAATACCCTTATTTTTTTGGAAGATTATGTTAATTCTTTTCAATAAAAAAATTATGGAAATTAACAACCATAAATTACAGCGACGAAATGTGATTGACAAAATACAATTTGGTGAAATATCTCTAGTGGCCATTACTGTAGAGAGAGAAATACTTTATTTATCTATGCTGCCTAAATACACCAGGCTGCTATCTCACACACCATACTTATCAATCCGTAATCGGACATATATAAATTTCACATACATGGTATAATCAGATATAAAGAGATATAATAATAAGATATAATAAACAATTTTTCTCCCCCTACAGTTTCCTTTTACGATTAATTTCGGTCTGTACAACAAATACAATTGTTTCAATTCATTCCTACTTTTCTTTCTCATTTCTGCTCCTCCAATTTCACCATTTCTCAATTTTTTAATTCACCCGATCAACAAATTCGCTCTCTGGAATTCACCCTCCTAGATCCTCTTCAGTGACCCGCTAAACAAATTCAATATTAGACGGTAATGTGAGATCAGACCATCATTCATAGTCACAGCAGTAGATCAGTCTACTAAGAACAAACAAATAGATACATTTTACGAGATAAGACTAACACATAGATTCAAAGGAAAATATAATAAAACACCGGTTACAAGAAACACTGGAATGGATAAATAAGTTTTTAAAAAAACCAATAGTACTAATAAAATAAAATAATTTAATGAATAGATACGTTAAAACACACAAATAGAGAGGTCAACATATTAAAATAAATAAATAAAACAAAGAATAATCTCCGAGCTAATTCCCATGCAGCTGATGGTGTATGATTCCCAGGGAGTCTTAATAATATTAATAATATAATATAAAATAATATTTTCCGCAAAGATCACAATATCCCCAATGCTAACACCTAGGCCTTCTAAGAAGCTCCTTGTTCTATCTGGTATTGTTCCGCGAGATCCAAACCAGAGGCCTCTCACGGTGAACTCTCTCTCTCCGAACAATACATAAATAAAACAAAAGTAAATGTGACTTGAACAACGGTTTCATGACATGATACAGTATGTGGAGAAACTATCCTCAGTTTCTTCGATTTATGTTATTTTTTTAACCTTTGTTTACTTGTATTATTCATATTTTTAATGTTTTCATATGTTTCTTTCGCTAAATTTTAAATTTCTTGGTTAGGTATGTGTTAATTTTTAAAACTAATAAACAGACTCAAAGAGGCGAAAAAGATAAATAGAGTAAGAAGCATTTGTAGACAATATGTGGAAAAAATGGCGAGGTCCATGTAATGTAAAAAAAAAAAATAAAATTTAATAAGTTTGATAGAATATCAATTAAAATATTGGAATGCAATTTATTAAGATTGTGTAACTTTAAGTTAATTTTTGGATTAAATTAAAACATTTTTTTTTTTTAGTTTTAATTGAACTACTTTTTTTTCCGATTTACTCTTACAACAGGTCCGTGATTATTCTATCCCTGGGCTCTGTTCTAAATCGTATAATCCTATCCCGAGCCGCAGAATCACGAACTAGCGGTGATGTGATTCCGACTCATCAAACAGACTCCACTGCTGCTGGCTGTTGTTTGTCCTGGGGCCGTCACACCTGCCTGCTCGGATTTTAATTAAATGCCCTTATTACACCTGCTGTGACAACGGACTAGGGTTTCTCTCTGTCTATTCCAACCTGGTTTTGTTAGCAGGGTCCCCTGCCGAGCTGTTTTATCCATCCAATTACTGCGTTTTTTATTTATTTTTTATTCTGTCAACTGACAGTGAAGTTGGTTAATTAATTAACCGGCACATCCAGTAGCTTGTTCTTTATTATATAACAAAATAATCAGAATGAGAATGAAAATGGAAATTAAAATAATATCGAGAATTCAGGATGTACTGAAATACATCTATCTTATTAAATTATTCTTTATTAGAAACACAAAGAATACTTACCATTCCTCTATCTTCAGGTATAACTGTTAAACTATTTTTTTCTGTTGAAAATTAAAAAATTAATAATATTGTCTAGTATTATAATTATTTTATTAAATAAATTAATTGGTATCCATTTAAGTATCAACACTGTTTAATACATCAACAACAGTCCCACGTTTCGTCCAACTCGGCCATCCCATAGGATAATTTTTTTTTTAATATTTATTTATTGATATTTACAACTGTACATTATAATACATTTAGTAAATCTGATCTAAGTTAAATTGGAGTGTTACAGGCGTGTAGAGAAACTACCCATTGGGGTCTCTTGGCCATATTCTTTCCAGGCGCCTCAGAGGATTGTCAGGAATGGAAAAGGATGCAAGATTAGAAATTAGGGGGTTTGAGTGGTTAGAGAGTTTATGATGGAAGGAGTGATTTCTGGTTCGGGCTAGATCGGTTACATAGGGAACATTAAGGTATGTATGATTTTATTTGTGACAAAGTAAGGAGCATTGAGGATTTTACGAAGGATTTTGGATTGTAAGGATTGAATACGAGAGGAATTCAAAGGTTTAGTGGAGCCCCAAAGCTCAACTCCATATGTCCAAATTGGCCTTATTACAATCATGTAGATCAGTCTTTTGTAATGTGTTGGAAATTTAGACCATTTGTCTAGTAAGTGCGGTAATAGTCGAAATCCACGTGCAGTTTCCTGTCTTTTCAGTCTGGTGTGAGGATTCCAGGTTAACCAAATGTAGTCCAAGGTAGCGGATCTGTTCGACAGGGGTAAGAGTAACATCATTATATGAAACTGTAGGGCAGTCAGTAGGTTTACGACGAAGGGTAAAGGTGATTTGATGGGATTTGTTGGAATTTATCTTAATCCTCTAACTACGACACCAATCTTCGAGGGCTGTGATATGGGATTGGAGATTTTGGGATACAATTAATGGGTTATTATTAACAGCTAGCACACATGTGTCATCGGCATACGTGGTGAGGGTAGCGTTAGGATTGGTTGGAATGTCAGCTGTATAGATGGTGTAGAGGATGGGACTAAGGATACTACCTTGAGGAAGGATAATCTTAAATATAAATTTACTTCTCACATCCAATTCATTAAAAAACGTTTTGCAGACCATTCCGCCAAAGTCATTAATTACAATTCAAATTACCCTATTTTGACACCATGTCATTCATTTTTAAACTTTTTATTTTTAGACCAACTTAACACTATCAACTATCATATAAACAAACGTTATCCAAAAGAGTTGGATGTGAGGTGTAAATTCATATTAAACATTTTCCTTTTGGGATGACTGAAACGTTGGATTGTTTATGCCGTAATAAAGAGTGTTGAGGCTTAAATGGATTTATTTCACTCCAATTAATTTGTTTAAAAAATAAATACCAGTCTCATGAAATTAAAAAGATTATATGTAAATTATAATTCATTTTAATTCTTTTATTTTTTCTAATATTGTTATTATAGTACTACTTTCATTACTTTAAACATAGTATTTGTAAACAAAAGTTATCCTTTATATATTTTAAAACATTTTAGCAGCATCGTCAACTTTGCTTTTAGTGGCTCACTATGATATCCAATTGTATTTACCTCCATTTTTATCAATCTCTATTCTATTTATTGTTATTATTAGAAATTTCTTGTTGTATTTTTTATTCGAAAAGTGGTTTATTAGTTTATTGCGTTGTTTAGCTTGAAAGGGCGTTTAACAGCCTGGTCACCAACGCCCGTTGGTTGTTGTTTTGGTAAGGCCTATTTGTTCCATAGTCATAGCTTTGGTATGGTGAACTGATCCGCACCAGTGGGAATCATTTCCGTGAGATTTGAAATATTATCTAGCTTGGTAATTATAATTTGTTTAATAATCTTTACGATAGTGGAAAGGATGATGAAAAGCAGATAAGTAACTGTTCTAATTTTAAAAATAAGGCAAGATAAATAGATAATTATCATAATTAAGAGCTGGTTATTAAGTTAGTATGATGGATGAATTTAATGACTCTTTCTAATACGGATTCGTAGTTTCTCAACGCCATTGGAACATTTATTGGTATCCCAAACTGGGCCAGACTTAATTTGTAGTGATGACATTATTCAAAAATGTGTTTGACGGTCAGATTACTATTTCGAACATTTTTGAGGGGTCCTCCTGTTATGAGGTGGGTTATGAGGTTATCCTGTTATGATGATTAGGGGCCAATCGGGTATGTCCTATTCTGAGTCGGGTGATCACTACTTATTCACGGCTTCCACTTCGGGTTGATTTAATCCAGGACTTCACATTTTTCTTTATAGGTTTCAACTTACTTTTCATTCCACATTGCCTGCCATCTTTTATTAATACATTCCTTTAAAGGGCGAGCAAGTTGCTTTTCAGTTAAGACTGCTGCGGTTCTACCTGGGAGGACTAGCGCTTCTCTTGCAGCTTTGTCGGCCATCTCATTTCTTGTAATACCAACATGCCCCGGAGCACAGATGAAGTAGACTGATTTATACATTTGTTTTATCATTATTAAGTATTGCTTAATTCGTCGAACAGGTGGGTGAACTGAATACATTACGTCTAGTTTTTGAAGAGGAATGGAGTCCGATATTATTATTATGTTGCCATTTGGTATATTTGTCATGCAAAAGTAAAGGGCGGATGCTATGGCATTTAGTTCTGCGGTATATATAATAGAGAGATGAAGCAGTTTTCTCTTATGGGTTGTGTTTTGTGTCACAAAGGCAGATCCTGTTGCGTTATCTGACTTCGAGCCATCTGTATATATAGCGCTATGTTCTGGTAGAGTTTGTAGCAGTTCTCGGAACTTTTCTTGATATTTTGACGTTGTTGTATTTTTTTTTTGCGGTATTTGGATAGTTGGAGATTTACATTTGGGCGTTGGTAGGTCCAGGGGAGCGTGTTATTTTGTGGTATGTTGATGGCTATTGCTTTTAACTCTGTGACAGTGGCCTATTAACGTTCAGCGAGAAATAGTGTATTTATCTTTTGTTGGAACTGTCTAGAGAATTTAGGATTGAAAATGTACTTATAAGTTGGATGCGAGGGTTGTCCAGGTATAGCCGGGAAAAATAATTTGTAGCTAATAGTTGTTTTCTAAATAGTAGGGGTGATATTCCAGATTCAGCACATATAATTGGACTGGTCCTAAAGGCACCTGTGGCAATGCGGGTTGTGTTTAGTAATTACTATTCTTCATTTTGATAGTTCATTTTATATTTCCAATTTATTAGTGATGTCTATGTAGCGAATTCTCAGGTAAATATTTGTCGGTTTTTTACTTAACTTCTATTATTTTTTTATGTGGACTATCTTTTTCATTATTTATTTTTTTTTAGATTGAAAAGATTTGTGACATATTTAAAAATAGCACCAAATATTTTTTTTTGTAGTTGGCTTAATTAGGTTTACGATTGATATACTATATGTGGTAAGGCATTATGATACTAACTCAAAGAACCCAGTTTCGAATCAAGCTGTAACAGACAATACTGTAACTGTGAACCACCCCTAAGGGTTCGGGAGCACTCCTCGTTCCACCTTTATTGGGTAAAAATCTAGCTGTCGAGCCTGATTCTGATAAATCACCTCTTTGCACAAACGTTGGTCTAGTAAAAGTACAAACTTACAAAGTACCGTATTCCTGACCATTCATGGGCTGTATAGATTAATTTCTTTTTCAGTACAGTATACGGTCCAACTTAAATCAGATTTTCTGTGTTGGACGTCAATTTTTTTCCTGAAATGTTCTCGAAAATCGAACTGATTCCTTACAGCATACTGTGACAAACATTCATGAGCCCTTGATATTTGCTAAACAGTTTTCAATTTTTATTTCAATTCTATTTTAAAATATATAGTACTATTATTTTTCTATGTTTGATTAATTTATCAATTATAGAAAATAAAAATAAATACTCTGTAACTGTCACTGTAATATTTTTATCTATTTTATTTACAGAAATCGATCGCTGTAAAGAATAAGACGATGTATCGATATTAACTAGCCACTGAGACAGAAGAAGCAGTCTGAAGTCGGCAGCCGGCGGGATATTTTCACATTTTGGCAACTGTCCACTTCCTGTCTCAGCTGTTTAAGGTTGGCCTTGTCATTTCTACAAAATATTTCAATATTTATTATAGTGTGTTTACCTTTTGATATATAAATGGCTATTGATTTGTTATACATAGGTCATTTTGCATGACTTGATTATTTATTCTCAGGTGATTTCAAAGCGTGTATACCTTCGAAAACTGGATTCCGAATTTTTTCGCGATCGCAGTATTTCCTCTTAAGATATACAGTATTCCTTTACAATATAGGTAAATGAAAGTAGGAAAATCCTGCATTGGATCGAAATTAATCATCGCTCAGAACAAAAATTTCCATATTACTCACTGTGGCAATACTATCTTGCACTAACTTTCCAAATGAACCTTCCAGTAGGCAGATTGGCTATTTATTCTAATATACATTCTGTTTTACCTATTTATTCAGGGACGTGATGACCGTGCGGGTTGAGGCGCAGGTCCTAGTGCACTCGGTTCGGAACGTTGTGGGTTCGATTCCCACCTGAGGCAATTAAACACTCATTTCTCGGCGGTCCCGAAGAATGAATCTTGACACTCCCACCTTGGTTATTACGCGGCAGGAACCTAGGTAGCCGTTGGCAAAAAGGACCCGCAGGCCCACTTGCCGGACTTGTTCCCCCCACCAACTACCAGTACTAGTACCAGTACCTATTTATTGGATGTTAAATTATTATTGAATCAATATTGAAAATAATAAGGATGATTATATAGAGTTAGTCATTTCGTCAACTAAAAGTATCATTTATAGTTTAAATTCAATTATTTATGAACTATGGTGACATGAATTTTTTATTTGAAACTGGTAAAACAGGAAAACATGGAACGTGTTCCATCCTTAAATATTTGAAATCTATGGGATATACAACAGATATAGTAATGGTATAGCATATTAGTAAATCAGATACATTTAACTTAATAAATATTAGAAGTAACAAAACCTATATATATAAATAAAATGCAGTCGTGGAACCCCCAGCCAGCCTTAAAACAGCATTGAATCACCACAACATAGTAATAGTATGACACTGACATTCCAACAAAAACTTCCTCGTAAGCTCCTTTAATTGTATGTGTTTGGAATAATTATCAATTTCAAATTTTAATTAGTAATAAAAAGTGGATAAATGTAAACTATGAAAAGATTTGATTAAAAAAGTTAAGTAGGAGGCAGGAAAAAAAATTTTTTCTACATTGAAATGAGAGTAGTAATATAGACCTATAATATAATTGTGGGAAGCCGAAAATTAAAAAATTAAAATTAAATATTTATTTAAAATTGAAAAATTAAAAAAAAACTGAAAAACGTACTGTACATGCGGATACCTGTTTACGGGATATTTTATTTGTGCATTTTTGTCATTCACCATAGCCATCTGTGATTTTCTGTATAATTTATTTTTGTAAACTATTCGGCTTCCCATAATTATATTATAGGTATATATTACTACTCTCATTTCAATATGTTTTCAATGTAGAAAAAATATTTTTTCCTGCCTCCTACTTAACTTTTTTAATCAAATCTTTTCATAGTTTACATTTATCCACTTTTTATTACTAATTAAAATTTGAAATTAATAATTATTCCAAACACATACAATAAAAGGTGCTTACGAGGAAGTTTTTTTTGGAATGTCAGTGTCATACTATTACTATGTTGTGGCGATTCAATGCTGTTTTAAGACTGGCTGGGGGTTCCACGACTCCATTTTATTTATTTATTTATATATTGTGCATCTATATCGATTCCTAATGGGAATCGATTTAAAATTCTTTTGTAATATATTTCATCCTAGGACTAAATACCATAGACCTCCTTGCCTATGGTATGCTCGATGTAATTTTTTTTTTTTTGAAATTGATAGATTTATTTATTGATAGATATTACAATCTGCCACACAGTTGAGGGCAATAGGTAATATTGATGAATGATCTCATACATACTAAAATAATAAAAAA